>NC_024324.1:6230474-6232107 GCF_000523025.1 Cynoglossus semilaevis | reverse complement strand
GTTTAAATACTCATGGGAAAACTGGATCAATTTTCTTTTCTCATTTACATTAATTTTTAGATAAAAAAAATTACATAAACTAAATACATAAAAACTAACTAATTAAAAATTAACTAACTAACTAACTAATTACATAAATAAAAATAAACATTTACATAAAGGTAGGACAAACAAAAATCCTTAGGTTGAAAACATCTAAAAATATGAATAAAGTCTTGGTGCTGGTGCTGTTGGCGCTACATTAAAAGAACAGAATGTTCAGTTCCATCAAAGGTAGAGATGTTCTTGTTCTTTTGAACAATCCACCAGGTTATTAAGTCCATCAGCTGGGCCACCATGGACTAATGACCTCCATACATGATTAGAAACATTATAGATTGTGGGTAAGAGAGCCCTCTAGTGGATTTAAAAGTGTTTTACCACTGCTGAAAAACAAATGCATAGTTTTTGTTTGGTTTTATGGTTCATTGATTTTAAAGTAAAAAATACACCTTCTGTGTTTTTAACTTCTTTCATTCTTCTTCTGTTTGTATGGACAGATCAAAAGCCCTACCTCTGTGAGCACTGTGATTTCCAGACCTTTGACACATCAATACTGAGGTCTCACCAGCACAGACACCACCAGGATGTCCTGGCATCCCACAGCGTCGTGGACACTATAAATCAGAGTAGTTCCTCCAAATATATGGACTACCTCAGAAGCAGGAGCGTGCTCCTCAGTCAGCCATACTGGAACCCTGTCACCTGTCAGCTGGGCCAGGCACCAGCAGAGATGTACATTAAAACAGAAAAACCAACAGGGGTCAAAGGGCAGGGACAGAGCCCTGATGACAGCGGCAACCTTCTCAATCTTTCTGCAATAACTGCCCAGGAAGGCACCAATAATCATCCAATAAAAACAGAGGGTCTGCTGACGCATCAGTGTCCCTACTGCTCACACCGCAGTACCTACCCAGAGGTACTGTGGATCCATCAGTGTGTGGCCCATAAGGTGGATAGCAGCAGCTCCATGGCCCCCAAGTGGGCACCATGCACCAACTATTACAAAAGTCTAAAGGCAGGGGTCTCCCAGTGGAGACGTACAGGGCCTCCCCCTTTCCTGGAGGGTAAGGATTGTCCTGCTCCAGGAACTCAGCGCTCACAGAGCCAAAGCACCTCGACCCCCCAGAACTCAACCTGCTCAGTCCGGCAGTCTCAGTCCAAAACCCAGTCAGGTGTTTCTAAGTCCAAGCACTCATCAAAGGACTCCTCAGAAGGGACATGTGCCAGTGGTAGGGGGGGAGTCCTACCTCAAAAGAAGTCAAGTGGACACCACCGCACTGGGGAGAGGGGAGATAAAAGCTCCAGTGCCCCAGCTACTTCATCCAGAAGTATTGTGCAGAACAAGAATGTCTCTGTTTTCCAGCACAGAGGTCACAGAGCTGCAGCGGAGGGGAACTTCCCTCAAGAGGGTTTGGGTTTTATGTTGGCCAGGAGTCACAGCGGGACTTCCTCTAACACAGCCGCAGACAGACTCCATCCCTGCGGGCAGTCATGTGACACCTCTTCAGAGCTCAAGGGTCCTGATCTGTGGCCTGCCATGAACATGTGGAGGCTACACGGCAGCAAGGCCTATCTAGACCCGCTCCTCTTT
>NC_024324.1:6215107-6229393 GCF_000523025.1 Cynoglossus semilaevis | reverse complement strand
TCAGGGAAGGAGTGGGCCTGCAGGAGACCCGCCAATGAACGTTGATCTTTTCAGCCTGCTGAAAAACTACAGTCCTCATGATCTGGCTCTGCTCTATCAGCACTGGTCTCTTATTGATCCCAGGATCGATCCCCAAGGTAAGAAGGACCTCTGGTCTTTATCAACAATACAAATCTGAATCAATCTGTTAACAAGTGTCAGAACCTTGGTTGGCAGTTTAACTGCAGAACCCTCACCTTCTATTCCACGAGAACGTCTTTGTATCTAAATCACTGTAAACGAGGAAGGAAGACCACGAAAGATGACTGAGGATTAAAAAAGAACAAATGTGAAATTTTAAATTAAATTTTTAACCTGATTTATCTTGTTTTCGCAGCACTATTGCAGCTCGATGGAGGTTTTGGAAATGAAGTCCATCCTTCCTCTGAATCTCCCAAACAAGTAAGTGAACCGCCATATAAAATGTAGTTTCAGATTTAAAGCCTGGTGACTAAATGCACAGGTTGTTAGTTTAGTAGTTGACTTTCCCCTGAATATAAAAATACATTTTTATATCACAGTTTGTAGTCAGTGCTGTTCATGTGTGTGTGTGTCTATGTAGAGACAGCTGACTACAATCCTACTGTGTAGATTCGTCTACTTTTTCTAAGAGGTGCTGACAAGGAAGCTAGTACAGAGACGCAGTAGTCGTCCCTCAGGGCCAAACTCACACAGCATCTCCATATGGTGTGTCATCAGCCTGTCACTCAGGGTGACTGTACTTTGTTTTTAACTCTCAGAGAAACTGGCAACAGTCTGTAGAGCTGATATAATACAAATGATTGAACACTAATCTGGACATATCTACAACCATGTACAACCTGGTGAATGAGTAAATGTAAGACTGTAGTAAACAACTGTTTACTTTGTTTATCTGTAGCCTGGTGATGCTAATAAAATATTTTTTATTTATGTCCTGCAGACCAACAGCCGTTAAACTTGTTCCTCAGGGTCTGTGACTTCAACACGAAGATGCATCGTGTTGCCTCTGGATGAACAAGGAGGAAGTAGCCATAACTCGACTAAAACAGGGGGCAGATGATAATCCACAATAGAATTTTATGCAAAGAGATGAGTGGAATTCAAAATATTTTTATGAGTAGCATTGTTTCACCTGATGTTATAGAATTTGTTTTTTAAACCTAGCTCATATTAGTTACTCCACATCGTGGAAGATGAAATGAAGCAGATTACTGAGATTAACTGTACATCATAGGTTGACGACGTATTAATGTGAACAACGCATACAGGGTTAAGTGGAGAAGCTACAGTGACTATAATGCACTATGGAAACCTGCTGAAGAAAATGAGTTTAAATTAATGTTTCATTAAACCTGTAAACACATCAGTCATGGCCAACAGCCCTAACTGTAGTCACACTAATGTTTTACCCTCATCAAAGTTGTTTCACATTGACAGCACATTGAACTTAGAGACGTTGGTCCACGTGGTCTGCTGTGTCCCAGGTCACTAAAGGGATTTTAGACTTGAGTTTTTAAGCCATGTTTGTTGGTGCTAATGAACTGGGACAAGCCTTAAAGTTGGGCTGTGGCTGATTCAACAGTCCTACATTAATTAGAGGTACATGAACTGAGACACCACATCTAAGCAGTGTTATATAAACAGCCTGACTGCAGTTACATCAGGAAAGAAAGTGACACTTTCACTGGTCCTCAGGCCAACTTTACAGTCCAGAGTCAGTGACTTAAACATCATTGTTGCCAGTTGGCTCAAAATGTTTTAGTTTTTTTTAAATAACAATTAAAAAAAAAAGTTCTGTTCAAATTTGCCTTTTTGTCTCCAACCAGACCGACAGTCTAAACAACTACACTTGTTTCATGTCCAGGTACAATTAGAGTTAAAGGTACTGGAGAAAAACAGGTTTGAAGACTGTAAAATATTTGTTTTGTTTTTTACTTTTTTGAAAACTTGCTTTGTTCTCATTCTTGTGTTTATTTTATTTTAGTTGTGTTTGAATTAATTACATTCATCTCCTACAGAGAGTCTATGCATTTGAAACAAAGCCATCAGGTTATGGATTCTTAGAAGATGGTAAAATACAATATTTATTCTTTGGGAATATACAATTTGACTTGTGAGATTTCTGGGGGGATGAATGTTGAATTATTTTTTTGTTATATTTAATGTTGGGGTTTTTTTTCCATCCGAGTGATGTTCAACACTCCCTAAGTACTTGATATTTGTAGCCAGGACAGCTTTGTTTTCGTTTTGATGTTTTGTTTTTTTTGTGACCCACTGACGGTGAGGTTACAGTTCAGGAACCTGCAACAGTTTTACATTGAGCCTGTGTTTGTTTATTTTTAATCTTGTTTGTTAAGGGGCAGCTGCAGCCACTTTTAGCAGGACACAAAGAGGCAGTTATGTTTATGTTTAAAACCTGAACTTTATTATTAAACAAATGCTCAAGATGTCAGTGAGTTTGTTTGTTCACTATTGATACCACACTTTCTATTTTTGACAGTCCTTTGTCTGTAAAGTTGTTTCAATAAAGTTGATAAATTCTTGATTTGTTTTTATTTGTAACTAGGGCCAGAAACAAACAGAGATCTGGGCTTAAATCCTAAATCTAAACTAGACATTTGAAAACTGTTAGTTAAAACAGTTTAAAAATATATAACTAAAATTAAGCACAAACTACCTATAAATAGGGTAAGGGTAGAACATGTTTAGTTTCATGTTTAATTGATAATAATTTTAGATTATTTAAAATTTCCTGCATAATGTATTAACATGCAAGAAAGCCAACGATCACAACCTAATGTCTGACATTTTGGATTTGTTCTCATTTAATCTTTATTAAAAAAAGTATCAGGTTTAAACAAATATATTTCTGTTATTGTTAGATGTATAGATTGTCTATAAACACGTCCACATTTAGTCATATTATTTTTATGCAGTTCGCTTTTCTACCACTGGGTGGTAGACTACATCCACGAATGGAAGAGATGTGATCCGCTTTTCCTTTTGAACTAAAATCGACGCTTGTAGTTTAGTTTGCTTTTTTTTTTTTTTTTAACTTCACGGTCACATAAAAATATTCAACTATTTTTATTAGGTGTATATTCACGAAATAACACTGTTCACAAATTAGCATTTTATACTGGTTCAGACTGAAAGTGCCTTGTGAATTGTTAACTATGAAGCATCTTAGTCAGAAATGTCCATCTATTGTAGCACAAAAACTAAACACAAAACAGCGAAAGTTGCTAAATGTTAGCCAAAAACTTGACAAATATCAGTTTTCCACCCATCCACATCTGCCCTCAGCGGTAATTTGGAAAAAATTAGTAAATGATAACATGGTCAGAAGCTAAACAACAGTTGTAACACTGAAAACAGCAGCCCCAAGCAGAAAGTGCCATCAAAGATGAAGTTAAATATTACCAATGTAGCTTAGCTTAAACATTGAGTCCAGTCTTTAGCTTTTTGGACCAGGTACCACACCAAACGCCCCATCCAAACTAATAGAGAGGTGGATGTGTGTATCCCCACCATACAGAACATATTACAGACCTGCAGTTAAAGACATTTACTGTGAAGTAAACAACACTAGAAAACCAGGAGCCAAGAGCAAACACAGGGACTTATAGATTGCCCAGAAACAGAAAGATTTTGAAGAAAGAAGTGTCAACATTTGAAAAAATAAATAAAAAATTGCCTGAGAACTGATCAAAATATCTCCATCACTTATAAAAAGACCCTGTTAGAAAAAGTATCTGCTTGAAACCCGGAGGAGAAAATAAACCCTGGGAATGAAGGTTGTCCTGCCTGTTACTGCTGTGGAGTCCTCATGATGAGGACTTCTGTCTATGTGTGTGTGTGTGTGTCTCTACACTGCACGTCCCTGTCAGACTGTGTTTGTCAGTGGCCTGTGTTGCTCCATGTTGGTGCAGTGACAGCATCAGTTAGCTGCCTCACAGACGGAACATTTCTGTCACAGATCATGTTCTCAGTCGCCGGCAGCAGAGAGGAGACTGTGAGCTGGAGCCGGACCACTGCAGGGTCTGAGGGCTGATAACGTCAGGACGCCGCAGAGCTGCAGATGTTCTCTGACAGAGAAAGGCCTGCTCACGGTGGAGACAGAGTGACGGTGGATCAGAGTGACAGCTGCCAGGAGAGGGAGTGTGTGTGCGCTACAGGGATGTCCTCACGGGAACCAAGTTCACCCTGGGAGGAAATTCTGTTTCTCTTGTTCTTTTAAAATTGTTCAAGGGACATTTTAAATTTTTAAGAAAAATATTTTTTTAATGTTGGAAAAATACCATGTTCTACAGTGGGGTTACTGACAGGACTGTATAAATTTAGGACCTTTTTAATAACACAGAGAATCAAATTTAATGGGAGCGTCACTACAGTAAAACGTTAGAGGATATAATAAAGAAAAATATGGATCTTAGGGAAAAGAGTGTTAATATTACAGAGTTATGGTCTGTGACAGAAGTTCCACTGTTTCAGACTAAATGGAATAGAACAGAAAAGAATAGAATAGACCTACTAATCAATATATGATAACTGAAATTGCACTTTTCCACGGGTATTCCAAGTCAGATCTAAAAAAGCATATTACAATATTGAATTAAAAAAGGAAATATATATATATATACAACACTGTCATAAAAGAATGCTACTTCAAGTAAATCTGGACTGTGTACTACAGAGTGCCTGCTGTGACTGTAATGAGGAGACAGCAGGTTAAAATATTCAGCTCCACCTGAGACAATTGGACACTGGTGAGAAGGACATACTCCAGGAGACAGGTGTATGATAGAGATCAACGTCACAGAATTGCTCTCAAATCAGCCACATGTATAATACATGAGTTTAAATCCCACCTAAAAGACTGCAGATAAAGAGCAAACATAAAAACCTCAACAGACTCTGACTGAACTTTTACCACCGAACATCAACACCCGACAACTGGAGTCTGATGTTCAACCAAAAACAGACAACTGAGATGCAGCCAACTCTACAAAGCAGCCCAACTGTTAGGGCACAACGTATGACGGTGAGGTGCACACGCAGAGCCACACGTCCAGACAACAACCTCTCACTCTTAGTTCACACTGACGGTCGATATAGAATGAACAGTGAAGCTGCTGATGTATGTTTTGGCCTATAGGAGGAGCCTGGAGTATCAGGAGACCCCCCCCCCAAACACACAAATAGGGGAAACTGTGCAAATGTCATATGGAAAAAACACGAACAATCAAATATAACTGAATCATCTTTGCAGCCTAGCCCTCAAATCCACAGACGGAGTTTTTTACACAGTAGTTTGTTGAAGCTTTATTATGGAGCGGCACTAACCTGGGTAAAAGATGGACTCAGTCAGTTGGGGTAGAGAAGCAGACGACAGCATATCCATCAGATTAACACACAGTAATGTCTTCCTGCTCCGGCTCCTGCAGCAACAGTGATTTATCAATGCAAAGCTAATAGCATCAATATGAATCTAACTAAAAATCAATATTTCATTACCTAATTGTTAGTGGGAATGAAGAGGGATGAGAGCAGGAGACAATGTTGGAGATCATCTGGAGTTCACTGAAGACATCTGGAGGACAAAGTCAAACAGAGAGCACCTCCTTACTGCACCTCCTCACTGACCACAGACGCTCAGAGCGTACGTCCGATCTCTGGAAAAAGACAAACAACAAACACACAGAGACATGGATCATCATTTAAGACCAAATGTTGAATTTACTGCCACACCAGCTGTTGTCAAAGGGATCAGGTTTCAAACCATAGAAATCCATGGTAGCTGTTTGAGAGGCTAACAGATAGCTAACAGACTGAGCAGCAGGAACTGTGTTTACTTCTACTAGAACTAATTATCTGTGTTTCCACTGCAGTAATTAGTGCCATGAAGTAGCAACATAGACAGGAACTACACGTGTTTACAAAAAGAAATAGTACCAGGAACAATAGACAGTACTAGAAACTATTTATGCTACTACTATCTGTATTAGTACTAAGAACTGGACAGGAAGTAAGGTAATACGTGAGTTTCCACTGCAAAAAAAAAGAACTAAATGTCACTGCCAGAACTGTGTGTTTCACCAAAGGAACTATTTTTGTTTATACCACAAGAGTATAAGAATAAAAAGAATAAACAATTCTCGTGCATTAACTGTTAAGTCATGACTGTCGTATAACCATTGTACCATCAGCAGAGCAGCCCCAGCACCAGCTGCAGTTTCATTCACACACACACACACACACACACACTGAGCTGTCTGTGAGTATTAATATGAAATAAAACAAGTCAATCAGCCTGATCACAACCTAAATCCTTCCACCCAAACACAGACGACCCAGAGAGTCGTCTCTTCGCTGCTGCCAAACCAAGTCTCCCGGTTAATAAGGTATTATTTGTTATGTCACAGATCTGTGTGCACACTGACACTTGTTAATGCTCTTCTAATTTATGAAATGCTTATTTACAGACTGTGAATTAGTAGCACGGAGTGGAAAGAGTACGACTGGTTTAATTGCTGCGGAGCAAAGTACATGACAAGGCCCAGCCACTGGAAAGAAGCCAGATCACTCCGGCGTCGGGCGCTAACAACACATCAGAGTGACAGAGACGCGCCTCCTCTCTACCTCGCTGTATCGATCTCCCATCTCACCGTTAATAGTCCTGTTAAACACCAGCTCCTGGATCTTTACTGTGTCCAAACCCACTTAACTATAAAACTCCCCCCTCTGTGCTCACCTCTTAAAATTCCTCTGAGGTAGTGATTCAGTCACAGGCTAAACTATGGGCCAAAGTAAAAAGGATACAAACACACAGAGCATTTAAAGAAAAAAAAACACACACATGGATCCTTGAACTACAATGACGACACAAGTGTGACATCACATGATGAGTCGGACGAATTGACCTTTGAACCCACAAGCAAATATACTCTTACTGGACTAGACTGGTAAAAAAATAATGAAGAATGTTAAATATCCACATTTACCAACACAACAAATCTGTTGATCACAAATGTAACACAAACTGCAAATTTGGGGGTATTTTTCAAAGTTTCAAAAGAGCTTTTCAACAATGCTAAAAATGGTGAAGCTAGTCAAAACACACGGCAGTGAAAAAAATCAGCTAAAAGTTAGCAAGAGTAGAGCTACATGCTAAAGCGAATGTAGCATAAAATAACCATTAATTATGATATCACGAGGGAAAATAAAATAATTTAAAACATAATAATATGAATTACTTCTTATCAACATTTTTGGTTTGGGTTTGTACAGCCGTCAGGATCACGTCGATACACATCTGCACCGATCTGGTCAGTTTTTCCTCTGAGCTGTAGCGTAGCCTCCCGGGCTCAGATTCATGGTAAAACCTTAAATTATCACCAAGATGAAGAGCGAGTATCACAGCAGGTAAATGAGCAGCTCTCAGGCCATAAACGCTGCATTAGGTAATTAGTGAAGTGAGAAGAGGTGGAGGAGAGTGACTGAGGAAAACAAGTTCAGTCCATGTAGAGCAGACGTCCTGGGGGAGTCCACGTCTTTAGTCAAGGACTTGGCTTTTATTGGCTGAACCATATAAAAACATGACAAAATGTATACTGGAGAGAATCAAAGACTCTCCGTCTGTCCCTGGAGAGGATCCAGTGTATGTAGGGCAGCAGCCTCCACTGTCTCTCACTCCTGAATACTGTACAGTCACCTGCATCCACAGAGAAGCACACTGCAAACAGAGAGAGGTTTCCACCAAGGAAGGGAACGTTTGGACGACTGGTCATTTACACTAGAAGGTTTTTGGCAACGAGATCGGCACGTGGATATGATCACTACCGTGAACTGAACAGTGAACCGCATGTGAAGACGATCACTACCGTGAACTGAACAGTGAACTGCCCATGAAATGTGGAAGTAGTTAAAGAGAGGACGAAACACTGGCACAGGATTATCTGAGAGCTGGTCTTCAAAAAGGTCTAAATGTTATCCAAATGATTAGCTAAAGTCAATTATCAATTGCCAATTCTATGAGAGAAAATAAGTGATATATTAATAAAAAGATTATATTAATAATTTAAAAAGTACACGCGAAAAAAATTCACCCAACAAAGTTCACGAGGGGAATACTACAATACAATAAATACATATTGCAGTATATATTCAGAGTGCTGAAGCACCTGCTTCCTGGTACAGTAATCATTTCAGATGATCCTCCAGTGAAGAATGTTTTAGAAACAAACACGTGTGAAACGTATTCTGTTGGAATAAAGTGCTATTAATAATGCACCGTTATTAATGTGTTCTCCCTGGTAAACTGAAGAATTCCGGATGAGCAATTTGTCACAATTTGTCACCCTTTTGTCAGGAATCAGCATCGCGGTGAAACCCATCGCTGCAGGTGTTTACCCTGAACGTGCTGAGATTAGTCAGAACCTGAGCCCTGGAGTTCTTACAGGCTGCCGTTTGCGCTTGTGCTTTGAAAATGTCTTGATTGTAGCTTAACACTGCCTTCTAAAAAAAATGCAAAAAAACTGAATTTGAGAATCTAAGCAGGAGCAGGAGTGTGAGGTTTGTTGTTTTTCATTTCACTGATGTGTCAGGAAGGAGTTCCTGCCTTTAGTCGAAAACACTTTGAAGAGACTTGGGGTTTTTTTTTCCCCCCACCATCTATCTCCAGACAACATCTGATTCTATTTATCCCAGTAATGTCACGTATCAGGCGTACACAACCAAATTACACAACACATACACACACAAACATACACACAAAAGCTCAGGATGTTCTTAGATCACAGGGATGTTCCTCAAATTCAGAATAAATCACAGAGCCAAACTGTGTGACTGTATGTAATGTTTATATATGTGGTCAAATACTAGTGGGAGAGTGGTTAGTGCCCTTGCCTTACAGCCAGATGAATGCTGGTTTCAGACCTCTGTAGTCTTTGTGTATTTACAGTATGTGTATACAGGATTTATTCAGGTACTGCAGTTTCATCCCACAGTCCGAAACAATGGAGGATTATCTTAATTATTCACTCTCAATCGACCTAGGTGTGAATGTGAACGTGAATATTATAGTGATCAAATGGCTGAATTTTTTTTTAAATCCACATCATTAGCGTTATGTGTATGTAATTTCAGTTTGGCTGAATTTTATTTTATTCTTTTTATTGTATTAGACTAGAGTCTACACCCTCCTTTAATAATAAGTGAATATTAATACTGGGATTTGCTGTAAACACGTTACACTTGGTGTTATATACATGGTTTTGGCTTAGCTGAACAAATAAAAGAAAATGTCTGTGCCGACGAGAGCAGCTGCACAGACATGTGTGTGTGTGTCAGTGTTTCCGTGATACAGACGATAAACATGCAGAGTTTTTTTTTTTTTTAACGACCCTTTGAGCCTGACTGTGGAGTGTGTAAAAGAGAAACCCTCCATTGTCGCGTTTTGTCCTTTCCCCCCTTTTATTGTCAGAGACTAATTTGGCAACATGATTGCCACCTTCAGCAGTGCTATAATTCAGAACGGCGCTGTGATGGGGAACATTTCAGAAGAAAAATGTTCACATTCCGGCAAAACGCGGACTCAGCACAGTTTATGAATCATTTGGTAACACTACATGAGCACAGTCACAGCACCTGAGTTTTACAGCCGGAGAATAATACACATCAGTGGGGAAATGTCAGTTTATTGTGCAATGCTGAAGAATGGTGTGTTCAGTGGCATTTTATGGCCAGGACATTGAGCCTCCTTTGCAGAAAGTGCACTGTAAATAAAATCTGGTCGTTTTTTTTTTGTTTTTTTCTTCCTACAGATGTTAAAGAAACAGTATGGATTGGTCTGATTGTATAATTTGTAACGGTTTAGTCTTTTTGTTTTTAGGGGAAAGCCCAAGAGACTGAAACTATTGACCGACCTAAAACGGTATATTTTTATATGTTATATAAGTATCTGTGAAAACGTGAAATATATATCAGAGGTTAGGGCATTTCCCAGAAGACACTGTTCTCCTCAGCCAATGCCAGCAGCTGCTCTAAAACAGAATCTGCAACACTGCATGATTCCAACACCAATCGGCCGCGAGGCTTGTGTAGAACACACATCTCCTTTATCTGTAGTGTGTGTTAGTAACATTGTGTTAACCTTTACACAACGGCTCATGGAAGAAGCTGTTAAATAACATCTTTTCATTAAACAAATGACACAAAGTGGGTTTAAAGATATTAAGTTTTGTTGAAAAATAATCACCCAAAGAATTAACTGACAAATTAGTCAATAAATAGCAGACAATTAACGTGGATAAACCAGATGTTTAGGTTCAAATAGTTCTGTTAAAGGGTAGCTACTGTGTCACCAAAATTTGCCAAAACGTATTAGTTAAAAGTTAACAAGAAGTTGGATCAGCAATTGCTAAATGTCAGCAGACAATTAACGTAAATAAACCAGATGTTTAGGTTCAAATGGTTCTGTTAAAGGGTAGCTACTGTGTCGCCAAAATTAGCCAAAACGTATTAGTTAAAAGTTAACGAGAAGTTGGATCAGCAATTGCTAAATGTTTGCCAAACATGGCTGAGGAGAACCTAGAAGTTAGTCTTTGGTGTAAAGATATTAGTCCAATCATAAGCAGAAGCGCCCCCCACCCAGAAAAAGCTTTTAGTTTAAAAAAATACTCAGAAATTAATTATGTTATGGTCGTCCTGTAAGAAAAATAAAATCCTAAAAGTTAGCCAAGAGTGGCTAAAGAAATTACATACATTAAATTACAAGTTATGATTTAGAACGCCTCTAAAAGGATCTCTCTAAGGCAATAAAACACACGCATGCAAGCACACACACACACACACACACACACAGACTCTCTGTGAAAATATTAAATTATTAAATTGGTATAAAATTGAAGTTGCAACAAGTTAAGCTGTAAAAGCTGTGTTTTCTCTCTCTCTCTCTCTCTCTCTGTGTGTGTGTGTGTGTGTGTGTGTGGACATGTTTAAATGAAACAGAGAAGAAGTGGAAAAAGAGTTTCTCACACTGAGGGCCCCTCAGGCCGGGCTCTTGGATCCCTCTCTACCACACGGCTCTGGTCATGCTTGTCATCTCCATGTTCCTGAAGGTCGCTTCATCTGAAAGGCCCAGAAGGTAGAGAGAGACACACTGACGTCAGAACAGCTGAAAACACAAGTTTACACACAGAGATGAAAGATGTTCACATGTCACTGTTGGCCTGTCGTTAACAAACGCTGTTATTAACGAGGACATGAAAATGATTTACTCAGACGTCTGCTAAAACATACATTTCACCGAGATGTGTGAAGCCTACAGGCAGTCGGTGGTCACTGCTCTGTTTTATCAACGCACAACTGAGGAAAATGTTTAAAATCAATAAAAGAGAAAAAAATATTTAAACTTTAAGCTCATTTTTTTTCCTTTGTCCTTTCAACAAAGCCAAAACATTTTTCAAAGGCTGCTGTAATCCTTGAAAGTCCATATATTTTCACATTTTAAGATATGAAGGTACTGGAATATTAATATTTACAGGTCTACAAATACTCCATACCATCAGACGAGTGTGTGGAAAAACAGAAAACAAAGCAGTCTAAAAAAACTGAGCGTTTCCAAGACTGAGAAATAAGAAGTCAGATCTACGACATACAGTATAATCATGTATATGACCAAAGCATTTTCTAAATTTCCTTAAAAGGATTATTTTAAACTGAAAATGAATCGAATCAAATATTTGTGTTTCTAACATGCAACACATATTTTAAACTTGTTTAAAGGACACAGTGAGTTGTGACTCTTCTAACTCCATGACTTTCCTATGAGTCATAAGCTCATCCATCTGTTCTTGCCGTCACTGAACACACACACACAGATTTTTGTGTTTTGTGAGCACGTCACATAAAGACACGCCTTCCTCAACCCCTTATCCTTAAACCAACTGGAATATAAACTACACACATTAATGTCTAACCTGTAACTCTAACCCTAATCTGACCACATTTGTAATCTCACCACAACATTCCCTTTCTATCAGTAACTACAAGGAGAAAGCGCCCAGAAAAGAATAATATTTCCCCTCGCAAAAATGTCCCCAAATATATAGCTATAACAGACACACACATGCACAGAAGTGCACGTTGACGACACAACAACACACTGCTCTCTGTTCCTCCCTGTATTTATTTTACATCCACACAAAACAGACACTCTGATTTTGGAGGGCTCTGCTCCTGTGTGTGCAGTTCCTGCTGGTCACCAATAGAGGTTGATAAAGGTCACGGATGACTTCATCCTGTATGGAGCACATAGTGATACAGTGCTGAGCGGATTAAGGTAATGTGATATTTACAGTCTGTTGTGTGTCCTGTGCTGCTTCCAATCTTCCCCCAGCTTTCCTGCAATTGTCTCCCATTTAATTGCTTTACTGTCCCCTGAATACCCTTTTGCTTTTTTTCTGATGCACACACACACACACATGCACACACTTCCTCTGGCCTCCAGTCAGACAGGGCAGCTGCAAAAGGCCTCACCAATGCGGGCTGACGAGAAGTGACAGCTCTGTGTATCACTCCCTGGCACTGACAGCTGACAGATGGATACCACTCACACAGACTGCAGGGGAAACGAGGGCGCGGCGTGGGGCTGAGGGGGCGAGGAGGGGTAGGGAGGTGTTGAAGGGGGAGGGAGGGTGAGAGAGGAAAACACAGAGGAGGAGGAGGATTCTCCACTGTTATTCTGGTTTCATCGAGCGGTTGTGTGTGACGCACGCTACACAAAGAGCGTTCCATTTGATCACACAGCTGGGCTGTTTGAAGTCTGTGGCTACAGTACAGTCATCATGGATGAGAGGGCGCTGGTGGATCACATCAATGCTCAAAATATTGTTTCAAAAGCAATGAAACATCAGACTTTTTAAAATTTCCAATTAATAATAATATTAATAATATTGTTAATTGAGCAACATTATTAGGAACATTTACCATTATTTCTTGCAGGATTGTTACTGCTGCAGATTGCAGTGGTTTAGGTCCTGGCTGAAATGATTCAACTCTTGCTTTTGCTCAAAATATCGTTGCAAGTGCCATGCAACATGAGACAATGCCTCAAACCTCACCTATTTCTTTGTGTGTGTGTCAGATTAAGAAGTTATCAGACCATCAACAGCACTGTCGACTTAACAAAACAGATATTTGACTGAAAGAAGCCAGCTGTCAGTGCAGACCCTGGCCCAAAAAATAAAGGCATAGACCAAAGAAATCAAATTTGCCTTTACACCACACATGGGTAGAGTTTTGGGGATTTATTGTTTTAATCATAAAAATGTACTAACAATGACCACCTCTGCTTGTTATTGTTGTTTTGAAAATGCCAAGATTTTTTGCGTGATCAGTCACAGGCCAGATGTCTCTCACATCCTGTCAAAGAGGTGAATGTGTAGCTGAAGAATGCTGTGAACACATGCTGACAAGGTGAAGGTATTTTTTGGTGTGAGTGTGGATCCATCAGAGCACAGTGTTTCCTTCTCTTTTAACAATGAAAACAAATCAAACTGTCTTTCCATGACTGTGATAAAAACCTGCTCCTGGATTTACACTTGGCCAAGTGTGGAGTGAATTTGAATTTCAAGTATCTTTACGGCACAATTGGAAATGATTTTTAAGTTGGCACACACTCCGCTCTGAGTCTGATTGAACTAATAAGCTCAAGCCCTGAAACTTAAAGTGACACTCCCAAACAGCAGCGGTGTCAAGTCTGGCACGGGCGATGCCACACCAAGGCGACGGTGACATGAGTATTGTGTATCAGAGGTGAAAAGTGTGCTAATGTTGTCAGTGCAGCCCGAGGCCTCACAGCCAAACAAGACGCTCGCCAACACACTGTCTCCTGACTGGCTGCCACGTACTCTGTCAGTCTTTCTAACACCACACGCTGCTTCCACTACTTCCTCTACACTTACTCCAAACCCCAATTCCAGTACGGAGTTGGTTTGGTTCAATTTGAGGAGCCGAGGGAACGAGTCGTCGCAGTTTAAGAAGACGATTTTTACCCATTCTTACTAAAAGACTTGAGTTACTGAACAGTCAGTGAACTCTGATTCTCCTTAACCTTATTAAAAAAACAAATCTGAACTGCAGGCAGGACAGTCGAGCACAGAGACAAATCATTGTAATGCATGCAGAAAAAGAACAGATATTTCTAACAGAAAATCCATCAAAGTCCTAGGAAGAGATTTGTTTGGACAGAAGAGTACATCT
>NC_024324.1:6209189-6213978 GCF_000523025.1 Cynoglossus semilaevis | reverse complement strand
AGCGTCGATTTGAACACACAGCTGGGCTGTTTGAAGTCTGTGGCTACAGTACAGTCATCATGGATGAGGGGGCGCTGGTGGATCACATCAATGCTCAAAATATTGTTTCAAAAGCAATGAAACATCAGACTTTTTAAAATTTCCAATTAATAATATTGTTAATTGAGCAACATTATTAGGAACATTTACCATTATTTCTTGCAGGATTGTTACTGCTGCAGATTGCAGTGGTTTAGGTCCTGGCTGAAATGATTCAACTCTTGCTTTTGCTCAAAATATCGTTGCAAGTGCCATGCAACATGAGACAATGCCTCAAGCGTCACCTATTTCTTTGTGTGTGTGTCAGATTAAGAAGTTATCAGACCATCAACAGCATTGTCGACTTAACAAAACAGATATTTGACTGAAAGAAGCCAGCTGTCGGTGCAGACCCTGGCCCAAAAAATAAAGGCATAGACCAAAGAAATCAAATTTGCCTTTACACCACACATGGGTAGAGTTTTGGGGATTTATTGTTTTAATCATAAAAATGTACTAACAATGACCACCTCTGCTTGTTATTGTTGTTTTGAAAATGCCAAGATTTTTTGCGTGATCAGTCACAGGCCAGATGTCTCTCACATCCTGTCAAAGAGGTGAATGTGTAGCTGAAGAATGCTGTGAACACATGCTGACAAGGTGAAGGTATTTTTTGGTGTGAGTGTGGATCCATCAGAGCACAGTGTTTCCTTCTCTTTTAACAATGAAAACAAATCAAACTGTCTTTCCATGACTGTGATAAAAACCTGCTCCTGGATTTACACTTGGCCAAGTGTGGAGTGAATTTGAATTTCAAGTATCTTTACGGCACAATTGGAAATGATTTTTAAGTTGGCACACACTCCGCTCTGAGTCTGATTGAACTAATAAGCTCAAGCCCTGAAACTTAAAGTGACACTCCCAAACAGCAGCGGTGTCAAGTCTGGCACGGGCGATGCCACACCAAGGCGACGGTGACATGAGTATTGTGTATCAGAGGTGAAAAGTGTGCTAATGTTGTCAGTGCAGCCCGAGGCCTCACAGCCAAACAAGACGCTCGCCAACACACTGTCTCCTGACTGGCTGCCACGTACTCTGTCAGTCTTTCTAACACCACACGCTGCTTCCACTACTTCCTCTACACTTACTCCAAACCCCAATTCCAGTACGGAGTTGGTTTGGTTCAATTTGAGGAGCCGAGGGAACGAGTCGTCGCAGTTTAAGAAGACGATTTTTACCCATTCTTACTAAAAGACTTGAGTTACTGAACAGTCAGTGAACTCTGATTCTCCTTAACCTTATTAAAAAAACAAATCTGAACTGCAGGCAGGACAGTCGAGCACAGAGACAAATCATTGTAATGCATGCAGAAAAAGAACAGATATTTCTAACAGAAAATCCATCAAAGTCCTAGGAAGAGATTTGTTTGGACAGAAGAGTACATCTTTTTAAAATGATAAAAGTATATACTTATAATTCGCTGACTCCATGATGCCTGTGTTAGCCTTGATAATATACATATATTTTTATAATTAATATTATCATTTGATTTTTATTTTCCCACAAAACAGGCCGAGATGTCGAATGACCACAGACTGGACATTGTTTACATAAACTATAAATAGGAAGCACCCAGAATCCTTTGGTCTGAATTCATTAATATTCCACAAAAATACATTATTTTCTAGTTTTAGGTAAATATTAATTTAATTGTTCTAAGCCCTTCAGATTTATAAAACGTATGAATAAAGACATGCAACTTTCTGGCATGAATATGTTTCAACAGCATACAGAGGTCTGAGCAGCTATATGGAAGCAGACTGGAGGAGCGTGATAATTATGTTCTAAATTTGGAAACCAAAATTAGAAAAAACCCTCAGCATTAGTTCATGTGACAGAGAGAAGTCCTAACACTGCCCCCACACTCACACACCTTTCCTGAGAAGTTCCTCGCTGCTGGAATGAGTCGGAAACAACTTCACTAGTTACCAGCCCCGGAGTTTTAAAGTTACAGACGGTGAAGTGAATAATCTCAGCCAATACCTGACCCACAGAAATCTGCAGCAATAACAACCCTGCAAATGAGATGAGTGGACATTCTCATGTGTAATGAGCAGAGGAGATAATGTGCAAAGTAAAAAAAGACTGGGCGAGCTCTCAATGAGTCGCAAACTTTTTTAGCACTGAAAGCACTCTTCTCACACCGAGACGTACGCAGATGAAAACTTCATCAAAAAAGGTCACGTTGGCAACTGAGCAACATTAAATCACCTGAGTGTTAGATATGGAAAATAGTTTCCTTAAAATCAGACAGCAGAAAACTTATTATATGTTAATAATTACTTATTTTAGGAGGATTCAGCCTTTAGATGAAATCATTCTGGCTAAAACACCTGGTAAAGGTGATGAAGCCTGAAACCCCATCTCTACATCGTCTTCCTACACCCGTGTGTTTGCGCCTCGTTCGTCCTCCTGCCTGTGTGACCAAAAGTCTCATATACCATGCATGTGAAACATAAAAATACTTCAAATGGTTCAGGGTATTACAGTAGCTGATGTGTGAGATCATACCACCTGTCCAGGACAGGGAGGAGAGAGAGCAGGGACACTTCCTGAGAGGCAGCCAATGAAAACATGAGGGAGTAAAAACTGGGGGAAGTGAAACAGGGACAGTTTTCTTTCAATCAGACAACTGGACAAATATTGAATTTAGGCCATTAGTGCTACAACAACAAACACGGGGCTGTTTGTAAGAGAGGAAACCTGATCCAGGGACATCCAGGCCATTGTTGTTTTCTGCGGATTTTCACGGCTATTATTAGAAATGAAAGTAGGAATGCATTCAACAACATGCACCCTGTGACTCCTCATCTGTTCACCTTCCTGATGTAAAAGTCCATTCACCTCCTTCTGCAGCCACAACCACCACTTCAAGTTGTTCTTAACACTGAACTCACCCTCTGTACAGTGACATAAAAGATGAAACGTGTGACATATATTTCGTACGGTTAAGATCTACTCCTCCTTAAATCTCCGACCTGCTGCAGCTTCACACACCAACACACAGTCTGTTGTCTGCACATGCCATTAGTGAAGCCCCGTAATTACAAAAAGATTAAAGATGGCGGTCATATGTTACTGAGTGCTCACAAATTGTTCAATGGGACTAATGTTTTCACACTGTGGTGTGAAGATTCTGACATAGAAACGTAAGCCCAAGCTGAAAGTCTTTCATCTCTGCATTACAGTACGAATAAACCAGGTCTTGAGAGTTGAGCATCTCCAGACAAACTTTAAACCCTGCTGCGCTGACAGATTACAGAAAAATGAACGATTCCCTGGATGAACGTTCTGTCCTGACCTCTGAAAACAAAATCTGACAAACATATTCTCACTACAGGTCTATTAGCTGCTCTGGAGCTTCAGCACCGGCTCATCAGCAGATGGAGTTCTGAGAAATTAGTGGGTCCATTTGCAGCCGCTGCAGAGATGTAATGCACATTTTCAACATTACAGTTCAGCGGGGACCCGGGGTAATCGGTTGAGCGGCTCCATTTGCCTGGTCACATGTAAATCTGCACAGAGTCCATCAGCGCTGTGTGGAAACTTCAGCCCCACATCATAAATCATTTCACATTTGGCCAAATTGGATACATTTCTGGCATAATTTATTATCCATAAAAAGTTTAAGCCGGTGCGAAACTCCCGTCTCTCCCTGTGTCTGATTGAAAGACTGACACGTCTTGTGTGAGTCACTGGAAGGCTGCGACACCACGGCAACACTAAGTGACACTCGCCTCTGACAAGTGGCAAATGGGAAGGATTAACATAAGCCAATGAGCTACAGAATGAATATATGTTCAAACCTCATTTAAAGTGGCATCTGTGACATTGCTGTGCCAATTTAGAGGGAATTCAATCTGCCCACATCAACCGGGGCTAAAAAGTGCCGTCGGACTTGAGAAGAGACCAATTTGCCTCCAAATGTGCGCAGTTATGCCTCTTTGTGATTATGATATGATAACTGTGCATCCAGTGAAGCTCAGGCCGTACACTCAAATCCATCAGCTCTCAAATTAGCCTTTCTTATCAAGTGTTTGAGCAAAGATTAGAACATAATACAGTCCATCATGGTGAGAGGCAGGGCTAATGTTTGCAGGGATGTTTGAAGGGTTATCAGCTGTCAGTAGGAATTGGTAGAAATTTGATGAAGTCTGTGTTTCATTTATGGCCAGTGGTTAATCCAATGTAGCGGACTTGTATTCTGGGGTGAATTATTTTTGATGAGCCTGTCAGCCCGTTTTCATCAATTTCATGCATGTTTATGAGTTCAGAAATGTAGCGGTCAGTAGCACTGAATGGGTGACTGGTGACAACAGGAAGTTAGCATAGCCTCAGGGCAAAAGATACAGGGAAAATTACATCCTGTGCTGAAGCTCTTTGCAATAGATTCACTTTTCCATCATTTAAAAAGGCTTTGATAACACTGCAGACAGAACTGTTTTGGATGCTAAGCTAAGCTGATAATCAGCAGAGAGCAGAACTGGTCCTGCCCAGAAACAACCTGGTTAACTTGCTCACATTTACAATTAACTTCCCATACACCATATGCAGATTAGAGCTATTTTCTCATTAACATTCTTATACTGCTAATCTAAAGAGCTGACAAAACACTTTTCATTGTTCGTTAACAGTTAAAATAAGGATATCTTGAATCTTATGTCGAGACAAACATCTAACAAGCCAAAGGCCAAAATGCAAAATAAAGCCA
>NC_024324.1:6176206-6209089 GCF_000523025.1 Cynoglossus semilaevis | reverse complement strand
ATCTGAGGATTGCTGGTTTGAATCCCAGCACCGAAAATCTCCGACCTTCAGCTGCAGCATAGTGCAGCTCACTGCTCCTGTTTCCCAAATTAAAGATTAAAATTCTTTTTTTTTATCTAACATTAAAGTCAGGTAGAAAATAAATAAAGCCCAGATTAACACTAAAAGTTAAAGGTGCCATAACAAGGTGCCCACCCTTCTGTCGCCTGAACATTCTGCAGCTTGATGTAGATGGAAATGCACATGTATTACTGCAGCGTAGGAATTCTCTACCACCACTAAAATAAATACAGCATGTGTGAAAAGCAAACAGACAATATCTAGTGACCACTAAAATATTCATACTAGGATTAATAGCATCTAAAGTCTTGCACTTCCTAATGACACCTTCTCTATGCTTTCTCCCTATTGCTTAAAAAAGAAAAGAAAAAAAAAAAAAAAGCAATTTTTCGGATGTTACAGGGCGCTGCACGAGAAACCAGTGTGTGTCTCACGCTTTGATTATTGTGATGAATGATTATCATCTGTGCTGCTCTCACCGGGCTGCAGAGGATGGGAATGACCAGTTCCTTAGACTATTATCTCTCATCTGTTTGTGCAAACGGCACTTTACTGCTTCAGAGGAGATGTGTCTGAATAAAATTAGAATAACTGGATGTGAAAGAGGAGCTTCACTCTGGTGGGGCCCGAGTGTTGAAACAAATTGTGTGTGCTCCAGCGTGGTGCATATATACGTGTGTGTGTGTGTGTGTGTGGCTGCAGACAGGAGTGCCGCGTTTGTGTGTGATGCGCGCAGGAGAGCTCGCGTACGCCCTGTCACATGATAAATGTTCTCTCTCTTATAATCTATGTGCTTCAAAATATGATGTATGTGAGGATGAACTTTGAATTATAACCTAAAGAGTGAATCATTAATCTTCTGACTTTGGTGGGGAGTGGACCAGAGGAATCCATTTTGTGTGTTTATGTTTTATGAATAATGCAGTATTGTAACTGGCCAGCTGGATCTAAGGCGCTGACGGTCAGACGTACTGTATAGGAGTCGATGTACAAGCAAACAGCTCTGTTTGCTCTGTGAAGAAGAGGATGTAAATTCAAGTTAGCCTTCATGCTAAAGGTCAACAGATCCTGTTAGAGTTTCATCATGTGCCAGATGTGACCTCAGTCTTCAGCCATGACTGTTGTGTGTGTATATATATATGTATATATATATATATATATATATATATATATATATATATATATATATATATATATATATATATATATATATATATATATATATATATATATATATATATATATATATATATATATATATATATATATATACAAACAACTAGCATAAAATGCAGTTAAAAACATTCAAAAGATAAAAAAGGTAGAAATACAAATACTAAGTATTAACAAATAATCTAAAAGACTATTTGTACTAATCAGTGAATATCATTACAGTCAAAGTCTGGACTCAAACTGTAAACACAGGGAACGTCAATGATTTTAAAGTAAATCCCAAACCTCAAGGTGAAAAATAGTGACATTGATCTGTTACTGAAACCACACGCTGAACTGGACTCATGCATAAATACATACAGCAGTGATGAAGCTCTGAAAAGTTGCTGTTTCATTTCATTACATTTTTTTTTTCAGTTACTGAAATGTCATTTGACACCAAGCGTGTCAGTGGTTGTAGCTCTCCACCCCTGTCCATTATCTGCTTTCTGCCACCACCTTCAACCACACAATCAGCCTGAGGGAAGCTGCTGTAATAAATACATTTATAAAAACATCATCTCATGTTTGCAACATCTGGAGCTGGAGTCACTGCTGAACACGTGAGGGCGGTTCTATTCTACGGAAGTTGGATTTTATTATAAATTATTAAAAATATAAATACTGGAGATGTAAAAATATATGTAAAAATAATACCACAATGATACATAAAAAAGATTATAAATAGTCAGAAGAAGCAGTAAAGTAAATGATAACTAAATGGTTCAGATTCTCCAACCACGGCCTAAACAACAGTTAAAAGATAGCACAGCGTAGCTAATGGTTATCCCACCAATACAAGATCAGATCAAATGTTACCGAAAATAATCCAAACACTTACAAGATAATTCCACATTATGAAGAGTTACCATTAAAATAGATGAGAAATATGGGCCACATTAATGCAGTCTAAAGTGAGACTTGGATGAAACAAATCTGAGAGGTTTTCATTTGTATGTAATCTGCATTCTGGTTAAAACGATTAAAGGAGAAAATATGAACTGATCAATTAAGGGATCATTTAAAATAACGAGACTAAGTTCTCACTTCATCTTTTAACCGGTTCATTCACCTCCTCTCTGTCTCCAGCAGGTGAAACCGAGCTCCACTTGTGTGTTTGTTCAGTGAGAACTTCCAGCAGAGCTCCAGAGTACATCTATTCAGGTTATTTCCAGCAGAAAATGCACCGTGTTACCGTTTTGCAGTCATTTATGCATCTTCTGAGTCAATTACTGTTTTCCACAGGGAGAACAAAATGATGCACAATTGGCTGCACCGCAATCTCAAATTGTCATTTTGGTCCACGGGCCCCAGTGGTGTCCTCAAGCAGAGTGGCGAAAAGCCTTTTCACAGGGAAATGTGAAAAACCTACCAACTTATCAGGTGAGGCCAGACACAATGTACGAGGTGATTTACTCTGAGCAGCTCCATGTCACCAGGGCTTTCTTTGTTTCCCCCAGGTCTGATTTGAACTCAAATTGCTTCGGTGAAGGCTCAGCCTGGCTCCTCATTACGCCGCCCCTCCTACTGCTCAAACATTAAGGAGCCTGGTCTACACTGTTGCACCGTATCCTCCGACAGTAATGCCCCCATCATTCCCAATTCCTACTACATAACTATCTGTCAACCTGCAGAGGGGCGGCTTGTTTTCTAGGTCATTATAAAAGAAGCCAAAGAGAAGAAGTCGTCTTATAACGTCTAGAAATATTGTTGTAAAAAAAAAAAAAAATTCAATACATGCATTTTACGGTTTTGCTCTTTTAAAACAGTGTACATGAGTTACCAGTCCTGACCACTGTACCTGTTATGACTGTACGCTGTCAGTTTGTACTGAAGTCATTACATATTCTGTGCCGACTGTTGCAGCAGGAAGGTTTACACTGGTCTACACCGTAGGACCTCGGAGCTGGTTTTTTATCTTTTATACATCTTTTATTACTCCATGGTTTTTACCTCTATCACATTTTCCTATTACCTTATAAATTGTGAATAGTAAAGTTAAAATTTCTCTATACAGACAGACATGTTTCCCGTTACACTGAAGTTTGAATCCTAAAGAATATTTTAAAAAGACAACAGTTCACAGTAGACATTATTTTGATTTTTCTACAGCTCTGCTATTTGTTCTCAATTCTCAGCAACGGGATACACACGTATGTGTAAACACACACACACAAACAAACACACACACTATCAGAGCTGTGCAGCTGGCCCACGCTCTACAATCACCCCAAAACAAGATGGAGAAGGATACAGCAGGCAGGAAACTATACATTAACTAACTTGTAACTGCTGGCGTAGTGCCTCTCAGCCGCTGTGTGTGCAGCCAGGCAGCCATAACCAGATGCATCAAGCCCACATTACATCCCTATAGCCCGGGTATTTACTCTGTCATGCAGCCAGAAAGATTAGTTTAGCTGGAGAGTTGATTTATGGACGACAGAAAGTAATCCCTTCTTGTCCCGTGCACGGTAGCCGAGCCTCCTCCTTTGCCACCGCGTGGAGCTTACACAGTCTGAAGGCCCTTGATACCGTGTTCGCCCTAAGGTGTAATGTTTGATAATATAACTACTGCTTCTGTCACCCAGACCCCCCACCTCAGCCGCACCCACAGCCGGGGCCCTCCGCCTCCCCTGCAAACACATTAAAGTCCCACAATGCATTGGGATTTATGAGGGTGTAGCGGTGAGGGAAGGGAGTGAAGTGGGGAGGGAGGGAGAGAATATGCATTGATTGAAAGCCCCAGATAGTCCCATCCAATCCCGCCCCAAAGAACATCAGTTATTTTGCATCCTGACACAGCGATTGATAACTTGTAAATGCGCGCGGGGGATGACAAATGCAGATGGAAACTGACTCTGACAAAAATGATAACGGCATCGGTCTTGAGGGGATGACGGAGGTGAAGACGGAAAGCTGCTTAAAATATTTAATAATTGATATGGAGGCGGCGGGATGTTGTTTGACCCTGGAGGAGTGTGAATGTCATCAGAAAATTGCAAAGACTTTGAAGTGAAATACATTAATGATGTGTGTGTGTGTGTGTGTGAGAAAACGTGCACATTTACAGATGGAAGACAGAGAGAGAGAGTGAGTGAGACTGAGAGAGAGCGATAGAAAGAGAGTGAGAGAGAGCGATAGAAAGAGAGAGAGAGAGAGAGTGTGTGTGTGTGTTTATGGCCCGTGTTTCTATCATCTCACTGACTATGTTTAGATTCACTGTGTGTCTTTAGGATATGGATTTTATTCTTCCGGGACAGGGAGCAACAAATGCTTTTCTATTCAGTTTTTATAGTTCTGTTACAACGTTTTTGGAACTGAAACTGTTCACATTAAAAAAAGAAAAAAAAATCTATCATCTCACTGACTGCTGATGAATTATACTGCATTTGGCATCAATTGAATAAATAAAATATTTGTCTCAGTCTGATCTTTAGTGTCTGGATCAGATCAGGACTAACGTCAGAATTCCTACAGCTGGGAGGTTTGAACATCAGTAGGTGGCGCAGTGAGAAGCCAGATAATAATTATCTAATGTGTCTAAGAAATATTCCACAAAGCCGTGTTTCTCAAATGGTGGTCGATGGGATTGAAAGTCAACAACAGTTTTGACCAGAACTACAGTAAAACAGTTGTCATTCAGATGAGTTTTCTTATTATCACACATCACAGTTTGAGAATCGCTAATAACTCAGTGAATCTGACTAAGACCAGACCGAGGCACTCGTGACGACGTGTTTGTCCGACTGGAACATCACTAAATGAACTTCTCCGTGAAGACGCACTAAAGCTCTGATTAAAGTTGGACTGATTTGCCTCAGAAGTGGCTTCAAACGCTTCTTTCAAGGTTCCAGACAAGTCCTACCTTCAGAAAGACGAGTGAGGAGACGGGAGAGACGCACCGGAGAGGCAGTTGACAGCACCAGAGAGTGAGGAGACATTAAAACATTTCAAATGAAAGCTGCGTCAGAACGGCCTGTCAGTGCATTACCTCCAAGATTAAAGAGGTCCCGGTGTCTTCTGTCGAGTTCAAGGGAGACTGCGCCAGGATTTGGCTCAGGCTCCTAAATACCTCTGTCGCCTGAGATTCAAACAAACACTCGCACAATAATTACATGTTGACTTTTCTTCATTGCCGAGAGAAGAAGGTGTGTGTGTCCAAATGAGACTGCACACACACTGACAGCTTAACTCGTCTGTGGTGTTTATTCAGAGTGAAAATAAATGTTAAAGTCTACTCCTCACTGATTAGGACACCTGCAGTAGAGGACATAATACTTCTTTAGCGTTAAGCAGGAGTAAGACATTTAGTTCAGGTATTACTTAGGAAATACATGTGCTGTCATCAGGAAAGAGGCAACGGCTCCCGAACTAGTTTCCTCCTGAGAGTGTTTCTGACTCTCTTTTTACCTAAGAAGCAGCATTAAAGAAGTAAATGTCAGACTCTGAAACAACCTTTCATCCGTCCGTGACCTCTGACATCAGGAAGGGAACGAGGATCAATAAAATAAAAACGCAGTTACTAAAGCACTCAAGTTCTACGGCTCTGACTGTTAGGGCTGAGGAGTTTGGGGGGAAAAACACACAGGCTCCGTCCTCCCTGAGCCAGCGAGTAGCTCAGTGGGAAGCCGCGGACTGCTGGGTGTCTTTAATAGCAGAAGCTGTCAACGCAGACAGGGTTGCTGAACCCCAGACGTGGCTGTCAGGCGTCCAAGCAGCTGTGACTGCTGCTGCTGAATGCAAACATGAGTGGCCATTTGTATGAACTTGGCAGGCAGAGTGGTGACTGTCAGAGCCCGGTTTGAGGAGCAGAGACATCATCGTACCTGCCTTTCTCAGGACCCAAAGTTCTTCATTGAAAAGGATAAAACGGAGGAGAAGTGAAGGTGTTTTTGTACAATTCTGACAACAGATTAACCCCCGACAGCTGTGACACCACACATTCACAACCAAAGGTCCACTTAAGAGCCGTGCTCTGAAGAATTTCAGCGGGGTCAGATTCTGTGAGACGAGCCTGTCTGCTGGCACAAACTGTGACGGGTTTGAAATATCCAAGAAGAAGTAAGTGGACTTGAGATGAAGTGTTCATCCATCACTGAGCATTTTGACTCCACTACATTCATGGATATCTGACAGAAGACAGGAAATCCACTGCTGAAGGAACTTAAGCAGAAAATGTAACTGTGTAGAAACTTTAAGACCCTGGAACAGTCTCCTCTCACGGACCACTGTAGACCACGGACATGAAATGATGTCATTAGCTCCGTAGCATAGCAGCTAAGCCCTAATACACACAAGTTAAGGTCAACAACTAATGATTTTCAAATAATAATCTTTTTATATATTTGCCAGTACAAACAAGAAAAAAAATCTCCCTTATCATCCACACATACTGTATGTAGTACATGCAATACCACCCATGCAGTACCCAAAGCCATTGGTGACAGGAAGTACTACAAACACCTCAACAACACGTCTCATAAAAACACATTCACTAATCTTCCTCCTTATTGACCTGAACAAATATCACTGCTAAAACAACACACCTGGACTGTTAGCCACGCCCCTTTGTTTTGTATTTAGAATATAAAGAATAATTTAAATAGAAAAAAATATATATAATAATAAAAAGACAGATAACAGATTAAGTCAAACTAAGCTGATGTAAATAAATGTGAATTAAACCTGCTATAATCTAATATCTAATGCATGCAAATTCACATTTTAATGACCGTGATTTTGACTAAGTGACGTGTCTATTTAATGGAAAATTTTATGAAGAAAATGTAAATTTAAATATAGTGACACTTAACAAAAAATGCACATTAAGAATTTACATTCCACTCTACTATTGACCCTACTGGAAATCACAAAAATGTTCTTCCATTCACAATTTTCTTTCACCGTGGAGAAAACGAACGGCCAAATACTGAATGTAAATGTTTGCCTATGAATAATCAGCCGCCTCTCGTCCTGTGACCAGCTCAAGGACAGAAACTTTTCAACAACAAAGACAGAACGATGAAGGAATTAGCAGAAATGACTGTGTCGCCTCAGAGTGGAGAAGAAATAATTCCGGGTTCTGTAAGTGGCGGTAAGAAAAATAAAAAATAAAAACGTTATAATGCACACACAGAGGGAAACAACATCTCTGTCTGAGTGCCTGAGAAAACAAAAGTGTGCCATTAGAAGAATAATAGGATTAAAGTTTGTGTTTGTTTGTCACGGAGGATAAAGGGAATTGGAGTTAAGAGAAGAGCTTAGAGCCACGCTGTTATCGCCACTCCAGGAAAATCAGACCAGGACCATTTGCATATTCATTTCCTGCTTTTGAAATCCACCTTTTAATTAGACAGTGTATAACAACCAGCTAATATCTGCAAAGGTCTGAGACGACGTCCTCACACTGACGTCAGTGTTGGACTACACTGAGTAAGAGGAATTAAGATTAAGGTGCAAGATTAGCTGTAGGATTTAAAATTATATAATCGTTGACAACAGTTTTTTAGAGAATAAAAAGCCCAAAGTAATTATTTATGGTAGCTGTTTGACTATTAATTTTTACCAATCAGGAGTTGCATTAAATTATATTTATGGATTTTTTTTTCTTATTTTGCTGAATTATTTTTTGGCTATATAATTATTTTATTCCTATTTTTTATATACACTCAATAAACAAAAGCATTTATACTGAAATACATTTCCTTGAACTCTACTGCTTGGTTTGTAACTTAAACACAGCCCTAAGTATCAAAGGAGCAGCAGTTGGCCTCCTCAGTATTTAAGGTACCCCCCCCAGATGTCCCCCCTCCCCCAGGTTTCTACAATCCTATTGTACTGCCTTGATTGATTCTCAGAGCAAAGAACAACAAAGAGAAACAGCACTGATTCAGATCATGTGACCGTCGTCTCGTTTGTTGTTTTTTGGGTTATTGTCTCGCAGACTGTGCTTTCAGAAGGGCGACGGGGAGGAAGGACACTTAATGTGTCTTCACCTGCCACAGCATCCCGTCCCGTCCTGTGCACGGGGCATGTGTGGGGCCAAAATAGGATCCAGGACACAGGCTGCCTGTAGTGGGGTTGAGACAGGCTTGAGGCTGCCGGGAAATGATGATTCTAATTATGTGCATTCTGGCAGGAGGAATTCCCTGTCTCTGAATTGTTTTTTGGTATTTCAAATTTTTGTTTTTTTTCCCTAACCATGAATTCTCAGCAGGTAGAAAGAGAGTAAACAGAGTAAACAACTGGATTAGAATTTTGAGTTAATTCAGTATCTACTCTGCGAAACAATAGTGGTGGGTTGTGTTATTCTAACACGCCCGTTTTTTTTTTTTCAATATTATTTAATTTATTATCATTAAGTTTAAATAAGAAAAAGTGGGGAATTTATGCTATGATGTGAACATGATCTGTAGCAAGTTCAGTAATACCTGCATAAAAGTGGGTTTAGGAAGACAACATTTTTATTAGGGGGAATTTATGCTATGACCTACTTTTATGCAGGCTAAGTATTACTGATCTTGCTACAGATCATGTTCACGTTTGGGTTTAGGAAGACAACATTTTTATTAAGAGCACATTTTCCAAATTGTATTATGAATATGTCTAAAATGCTTAGATCCGTCAAACATGGACGGCTACAGTTTCCACTATTTGTCATATTGTCTTAAGGTTAAAAGAAACTCAAAAACATCTCTGTCTTAGTCGTTTTCAGGTGTTTGTCACAAATCTGAATGACTATTTTAAAAAAAATAAATAAATAAACATAAAACGCTGGTATCAAGAAGAAGGTGATATTTTTGTATGCTCCTAAACGTGTCATCTTCAAACACCCAACTTTAATTGCAGCACCATGAGGAAAGAGATATAAAAAAGTTGGTTAACAACAAATAGAAAAAAAAAAAAATCTTGACATTTCTTTAGAAATGCTGATGGAAGTGATACAACATCCTCACACCACTGTGTGTTTATAAATCATTTAAATCCAAAATGTTTTTCAGACTCTCTCCCTTTCATTTCCAGCATTCACACATATGGCAGCTCGGTGTCTCTAACTGGCAGTTATTCTCAGACGACATGACAGATGTTATTTCATTTCTCTGTCTTGTTTGTCTCTGTTTGGACAGGGAATATTAATTCAATCAATTGAACAGAATTTCCTCCCAATCTCTTTTCTAGCTTTTCTTTCCTCGTATCTTTTCACATCCACGCTCCGTCTTGGTTCTAATTCTGTGTTCAATTTCCCTGTTTGGTATTCTGGTTTTGGTAGAATTACTATATCGAATGCTACATGGAAGCTCCGAGCCTTTGTGGTGGTGTTTTTTTTTCTTTTTTCTTTTCCTGTGACAGTGTTTCGTGGTTTGGCCCTGCCAGACTTTGGACTACAGCAGCTGCATTCAACCATGTTGTCACCGGCTTCGACTGCACTACTTATTATGCAATACCTATTTAAATTAGGTAGAAAAAACACATGAATGACAAATTATTTCAGCGCACTACAAATGTCCTTGTTAATTTTATGTAATTAAATCTTGGTTTCCCTATTGAAGGCACACTGTGTGAATTTTTGCAATTATAAAAAGCCTGAAGAATGCTAGCAGTTAAGTGGGAATAAAAATTTCTATCACGTAGCCAAGATTGATAAAGAATCACTAGCAATAGAATGAATAAATAAATAAATGTCGGATAAATGATCTATTTCGAGTTATTAACAAAAACAAAATAGGAAATACACTTAAATTATCTAAACTAACAGACATAGCTGTAGTTTGCCAACAATAAGACACAAAAAGGAAAATTTAGCACAGATATAATTTGCAGCAAATAATAATAATAAAAACTATGAATTATCCTAAGAGTTAAAAATAAACTCGACAATTCGCTCACAGTATCCAAAGCCAAGTAGGATCAATAATGTCAGCCATAATAAACAGTAGGTCAGATGTTATAAATCAGATTATATGTAACCTTATCTATAGTGATGTAACGTAACGTTAGCCAAGAGGACAACTACAGGTCAGCTCTGCTGCGCCACCTGTGGAATAACAACATTTTCTTTGTTTAATTGTTGCTGAGCCACTGAAGGAAAGCTACTTTATTTATTATGGTGATGAAATTAAACAGCAGGGTTGAAAACCTCTCTCTGTTAAAAATATATGAAGTCTGGTGTTAAAATTATTTGGAAAGTCGGCAATTTTCTTCAACAATTTTGTCTGCATCAGTTTTTAGCTTCCATTCGACCTGTTTGTTTTTTTTTATCGGAGATATTCCTGCAGCACTCGCAGAAATTTACTGAAGCCTACAGTCAGTCACCCAAACGGTTTTATTCTTAGGGTCGGTACGTAGAACTTTCTGACATTTTTGATGTGTTTGCATGTCTCGGCGTGATGTGACTGTACATAAATAACACAACTCTGAATATCTACGTGTGTGTGTGCGTGGAGAGACGGTGGTGGGGGGGCGCGGATGTTCCTTCTGCTACACTGTCTTGTTGCAGCATTTCTTGCTGACAGGTCTGATCAGAAAGTGATGACAGCCTATGATTGTCAAAACGCCTGTCGCTGAGTGGCAGCTTCGGCTTTGGCTCCTGCCTTATTTTCCACTTCCCTTCCCCCTGGTTTTGTCACATCTCTTTCCCAGCAGCGCAGTTGGCTTAACTCAGAGTGAAGGTAAGAAGAAACGCACACAGGCAGCATGAGGAACTCAATCTGGTTGTGTTGTGTTAAGGCCATTGTAGATGTCAGGCGTTAATACTCCCACGGTGGTGGAGAAGCGAGCCCGAATAGTGACAGTGTGGGAGTTGAACGAGGAGTTGGAGAGCCGAGTTTGGTGAGAGTCTTGACAAACAAAGCAGAGTTGCTTCTGGCATTGTCTGCTGGACAGGTATGACAAGAGCAATATGTGTAGTTTCTGGAGAACAATGCTAGCACCGCCGGCTACGAACTCTGCACCAACAAATACAATTCACAGACAAGTTCCTCTTTAGCTATTTAAGGGTTAGAGGGGAATTTCAAACAGCAGTTGATTAATTTCAGCAAACAGGTCGACTCAGAACAGATCAGCAAACTTCTTTAGGGGAGAAGATGCAACATGGAGAAGGTCCAACTCATCTTTCCTGAATATATGACACCATAAAAACCATAACCACCATCCACCTATTCATCTTCTACAACCTAATCCTATTTAGAATCAAGCAGCAGCTGGAGCCCAACCCCAGTCATCGGGTGAGTCAACTACTCCATCGCAGGGCCACACGTAGAGACAAACAACCATCATATTACTGTAAGGCAAGAGCACTAACCACCTTTACACTGTGTGACTCTGCCAATAACTGAATGCAATGTGAAATAAATAAATATGAACATTTAAGTTATCGGTCTGGTATGAGAAAATAAGGCAGATCTGTGAGGAGCCTCAGTAGGTCTCAGGACCATAGTTTGGACACAGTAATTGTAGTTTATAGTCTGTCAACTACTTATTTTTTGAACAAGAAGAACTTCAGATTTAACTTAAATTAAAGTGAGATTCAAAGTCGCATGGATTAAATAAACTACAAATTAAACATTTAGCTCAATCAATCAACCAGGACAAATGTTAACCCTCCTTAAAGCCACTGACTTTCTTCAGCTTCTGAATGAATTTAATTTGAACCATGACTCAGTTAAGCTTTAAGTATGAAACTTTTTTTTTCCAGACATTTGTCCAAAAACGCTAGATAAAGTCTTTATATTGAGCAGCAAAGGCCTTTACGGTGACAGAACAGCCCCAGGCAAAGTGACCTGGGGCAAAACTGAAGGAAAGTGACTCAGTGACATTGGACCTAGTTATTGGGTTTTCAACCATGGTGTCAGTGTAGTCTCCTTTTCACAGAAAATTCGAGGATGTCGAATTTTCCAAAACAGACACACATTTTTCATACGTGGCCTAAAGCGATGACACCGGTTGCAAAAAAAAAAAAAAAAATAGGTCAGTCTGTATGCAGGTCAAATTATAATGACTCTACAACACATTAGATTTGTAGTGTCTGTAGAGATTAACCTAAGAAGACAATGGTCGACAAATTAAGTAAAAATGATCTAAAAATTGTAATGTGACGTAATAAGTCTGTGACATTGTGTGATTGACTGGTTCAATAAATAAACACTAGGTCAAAGACATAAACCTTATTAGTCTCCATATGAATGGAAGTCAATGAGGCTTCAGTAATCAAAGACAAACACAGGAATGACTGTGATTTTGAACTGCCTCCTGGTTTTAAAGGAACAGACGTGTGTTACATATGATCACGCTTTTACAGCTGCTGTTAGCAGCTAGCTGCTCCATACATCCATCATCTACCATCTGTTAAGGATGTGACGGAAGCCAACTCTCATCCCACCCAACATGATGTTAAAGGTGTGGGACGCCCCAGACCAACCACCTACTGTAACACTGACACAAAATCAAAGCTGGAATTTACAATGCAACAGACTGCTGCTGTGGTGGACCAGGACTTATTGAACAACACTGGTTCAATAGCACTGTCTGCAAACAATATGGAAATCCACCACCCAGAATATCTACCCTGTAGTATCCACTCATACGATGAGCCTAAAACGTTTGGACTTCTCGACGTTCGACGGACGTTTCCGACTGATTATTGTTTCACATCTGCAACTTTGACAAGATCAATGAAAGAAAACATACAAAAATAATACAATTATAAAATGTATAAAACTATATATGGCCACAACCCTAGAAACAATAAGCCACTACAGCAAGATTTTTTTTTACTTTTTATGGACTTGTCATGGAGTCCCGAAAAGTGTCAAACTCTCGCAGCATCATAAAAAGTCAGAGAAGAAACGCCGGTGACGGCAGTGACTCGATTGAGATTTAATTGTTTCAGATTAGAGTTGACGTGATGCTGCTGAAGTGTACGCAGCAGCTGTTTGGGTGTGTTCTGCTCTTCAAACAAACTCATCATGTTAATGCAGTTTCATACAAAGTTCACACTTGTCAGGAAGCTGCCACTCCCCCACCGCCCTGCTGCCACTCCTCTGTCACTCTATTCTGACTGCGATCATGACTGTTGGATAACTGTTAATTAAAGTGATGCTAAACTCGCGCTAATGATAGTGATTTAATTTAGGGTTAAAGAAAAAACATGCTGTGTCTTTAAAAAAAAAAAAAACTAAAAAAAAAACCCCCAGCTAAGCAGGGAAGGGGGGTTTGGTTTGTTGAGCTCGCAGCATCATAAAAAGTCAGAGAAGAAACGCCGGTGACGGCAGTGACTCGATTGAGATTTAATTGTTTCAGATTAGAGTTGACGTGATGCTGCTGAAGTGTACGCAGCAGCTGTTTGGGTGTGTTCTGCTCTTCAAACAAACTCATCATGTTAATGCAGTTTCATACAAAGTTCACACTTGTCAGGAAGCTGCCACTCCCCCACCGCCCTGCTGCCACTCCTCTGTCACTCTATTCTGACTGCGATCATGACTGTTGGATAACTGTTAATTAAAGTGATGCTAAACTCGCGCTAATGATAGTGATTTAATTTAGGGTTAAAGAAAAAACATGCTGTGTCTTTAAAAAAAAAAAAAACTAAAAAAAAAACCCGCAGCTAAGCAGAGAAGTGGGGTTTGACTTTGTAGAGTTGTTGCAGATCCAGGACACGACTTATCCTCAGTGGAGATGTTAGGCAAGGCAAAAGTGACAGGCCAACATCCATCCGCCTCCTCAACTTGTCTATTTATATGTATATTCATATTCATGAGCTATTGGACCATGCGCCGTTGCCGATGCATTTAGCATTATTGGGAAAAAAACGAATCTCGCTCCTTCCCCCTGGCAAGTGACAGAGAAAGATTGCAGTGCCCAAGTGACAAAGGAATGGCAAGGCTTGGTACTAAATCATTATCCTGACGCGGCCAATGAAAGCAGAATCTCATCTCTGGAACTTGTAAAAATATCTCCACCCTTCACATTAAGTGGGTTGTTGGTCCGTCTATGAAGACGTCTGGCAGACTTGTTTGCTCATCTGTCTGATACGCAGATGACATGATAACGTACAACTTTCTTTCTAAACTTTTGCCCGGGTGTCTCTGCAGACAAAGAGCTTTTTGGCCCGGGAGCCGAGAACATATGCATCAGACGGGATGACAGCTAACCTTTAAGTCAGCCAATAATTTTAAAACAGCAAAAATTAAAGTGACTTTTATCAGTGTCTCCTGCTCAGAAACGCAGCATCACCAGGATTTTTTTAGTAATGCACTTTTTGTGAAACAATATTTTATGAAGCAATTGTCCTTGTGAGACAATTATTCTGTTGTACAAGCAGAACAACAGAACAAAGCTCAATATATAACGGTTGCCTTTCAACCAAACATCACTGTAAAATGGAGGAATTTACATATTGTGCAGTGACATTTGCAAAAAAACAAAACATGATTCAACCTAAGACAATTCTTTTTTTTATGCTGAATAACTTCCTCTAAAGGGCAGAGCTTGAGACAATGTGGACTGAGTACAACAACTGGTCACGTGTGTACAAATACCTGTGTTGACAGATATTTTACTTTTAGCAATTCTTCTTTGTAATATTCACCAACACTTTAGTCATTATTTTATTTGGTTAGCAATAAGTTAAAACACATTATGTCGTCACTAAATTTAAATCATTTTTCAGCGGCTTTTGTTACAAAGACGTCATGTCGTCACTAAATTTAAATAATTTTTCAGCGGCTTTTGTTACAAAGACAATTCAGTTATTTTTAAAGGTAGCTTTGAAAATATTTTAGCTAAAATTTGTTCTAAATGTAAGCCATCTTTTCTCACTTTTATAAATATGGTAATTTTATTATTCAAGCTAATGCTAACCCTGTCTGATTTAACCTTTAGTTCTTTTATTATGCTAATATTTTATCCTACTTTTTGTACTGTATTATTCATTTTAACATTTTTAGTTTCATTGTTTATACTACATGGTATTAATAACTAAGTATTAACTTATTAATCTGCTTTATTTAAGAAGTTTAGGGAATTCCTGAGTTAATATATAACCACTACTTAATCCATTTTTAAATTTCATTAATAGGTATTGTGGAAATACAGCTGAACTTATACTGTAGACTGGTAGCAGTGAGAATAACAATAAAAAAAGTTGAAAAAAAAAAGAAATATAAACCTGATTTTCACAGTATTATCAGGTAACACTCCCGTCATTAAAGTGATGAATTCTATGTCAGACTAAAGTTTAAGTATGACTGTAGCCGACATGACGCGTTAGTGTGATCAACCTTTGGAAACAAGTCTTGAAAAAAAAAATCAAATGTTTGGTCTTCATGTAGCTTCATCAAGGACTGTGAGAAATTATGTCAGAAAGTATTAGCCACGGCTGTTCTAAATCTAGCACGTTGTCATTCATGAAGCACAGTGACAGCTGTAGAAACACTGGAGCTGCCATAATCAACAGTTTCTTCTCCAAATCCTGGACAGTTAGTGGTGAAGTTTGTGAGTCTGAAATTTTAGATCATTCCAGACTTTGTGTGGAGATGGATTTTGGGGAGTTTTTTGGGGACTAATTGACATGGAAGCCCGAGGAGGACGTGTAGATGCTGAGCAGCTTCTCCCTGATCCAGCCACCATCTACTGCAGACTATCAAAATATGCCAAATTGTCAGGAAAAACATAATTTTGGAGGCAGGACTGTCTATGTGTGTGTGTGTGTGTGTATCTTAGGTCTGATTTTGGCGGGCAGATGTGGGTTTGACTTTGACATAATGACGGGTAACAGGCCTAATTGGTACTGAGCTTGGAGTTTTATTCCAAACTGCACATGTACAGGTCTTTGGGAGAATGTTACATTATTACCATCAGTGTTATTATCACGTGCTACGCAGGGTTAAAGTTTCTGTTTACGGTATAATTTAACCACAATAACTGACAATAATGAATCGAATCACAGTAAGACAATTAATTAGGACTAGGTTTTTAATTCTATAAAGATTGGGTTCTGTTAGCTGAGGTTCACAGTGACAGAGTATTTAAAATGAACCAAACACTGTGTCTTGGACTATTAACCAAATTAAATTAATTCCCCTGACTACAATGAACCCATTTCCTTCTACAAAACATTAAAGTTTAAGCTGTGTAGCGTCTATATAAAGAATATACTGTAGAATTAAATGAAACCCAGATAGACTACACACTGATGGAGTCACTGTGGCCTGAAAACTGTTTATTGAAAGTCGCTAATATTTCTGTTTCTTCAATATTTACCTTAATATTAAATTATCTTTTGTAAATTATCATCTTAACCTTATTTAGATTATGTTGGATATAATTGTTTTCCCTTTAGTTATTTTAGATAATTTCTCGTAATTATAGCTAATCTATATTCAAGGCGTTTTTGTTATGCTTCATGTCAAGGGCAAACGTCCTGAAACAAGTCATTGTCCTGTTTTAGTATATTATTAGCTTTTGGATGCTAAATTATATATATATATATATACACATATATATTTCATGACAGTTATGTGTTTTATTTACATCAGCTAGATATACACGTATAAATATATATTTATATATGCACATATTAATATAGAGTATGCATGTAAATATATATGTACATATATATAGCTGTGTTTTACTTCACTTTCACTATGTCTATGTTTATATATACAGATATTTAAATTATTACAGTAGCTAATTTTTTTCACTATATGTCTATGTTTATATATACACATATTTAAATTATTACAGTAGCTAATTTTGGTGTTAAGAAATATTTTAGTGACGACTGATGCCAACAAAGCCCCTGAAGTTACATCACATTATGCATAATTTATTATTACTGTGTCATTAAGTTGGTTGTAGGGATTCGTTGCCTATTTACCAAACACACAAAACCAAATCAACGCATTAACATGGACAGTATAGGTGTGTAACATATTTATAGTCTCAAGCATCACCAAAAGGATCAGTTGGCCCCTGGATATTTTTACATTATTGAATCTGGCTGCTGTTGATAAAAAACCCAGGACGGCTCTGCAGTAGAGCCACCAAACAGCACATAAACAGAGCGTTGTGTGCGGTGCAGGCAGGTGTCACACAGTGGATGACACCACCGCTGCAGAGCAGCAGCACTTGATCATTACTGACACTTGTCCCGCTGTGCCTCTGCCTTGAACACAGTCCAATTCAGAGTGAGTCATCAGAATGCCACAGGGCACAGGTGGAAAAAATAAAAGAAAATACTACAGCTGTGATAAAAACGCCACTTCTGCAGCACAAAGACGCTCCAAGATATGGAGCTTGATGTCGAGACGGAGAAAGGAAAAAAACATTTTGGACGTGGATACAAACGCAGTTATGACCTGTTTGTATTTTCTTACATTAACTGAAATGTAATTAGGGAAATTTGTCTGTTTGAAATCTTAGAGAAAATATCATTTGATTCATTAAGTTAAAAGAACAACAACAAAAAAAAAACAATCTCTCTCCCTCCCAAGATGAAATAAACACCAGCTTTTCTCCCAGTGATGTGAAGCTTATATCTCTGTCTCTGGATCTGTTCCTCTCTCCCTCATTCTTGCCTGCTCTCTCTCTCTCCCTCTCTCTCTCCCTCCCCCTGAGTGTGAGCACTTCCTTCCTCAGTTCTTCCTTCAAGCCTCTGACAGTCGTGCTGCACATAAAGACACTGCTACCTTTGCATAATGCGGATGCGCCTTCTGTAGGTCGAATGAAGCTCCTTCGACATGTGTCAGAAGCTCGCCGTGTAGGTTTGGACTAATGATGGCACAGCGGCCAGCCCACTGCCCCTCAGCATATGCCCACTCTCACATACGTGTGTGTGTGTGAGTGTGTGCACAGGCAGGGTTCGTCATACTGATTAAAAGCAACCCCCCCTCACAAAGCCCCTCAGAAAAAGACAGCAGGGAACATGAACCACTGTCAGGTTGGCCCAGATGAGGACACAGGATCCGTGTCACCTGAATTTACCGGCCTAATATGACAGCCAAGTTGTGATCCCCTGTCTGGGACGTGTCACGTTGGCAGAGTTTTGGGCTTATTCTCATGCAAATGATGTCAGGTTTGGACAGAATGTGAATGAGACTCGTCACACTGTCCAAGGGTCTAAGCCCAACCACATGACAGTGGTTTCTTGCACAGCTGAAGATGAAATGAATACGACATTTGACATTCAAACCTGGCAACCAAAACCAGAAATAGTTCAAAATAATGAGGAATTTGCGATAGGTACCACAGCAGCACCAGTGTAACCTATTTACCTTTTCTTAGGTCCTAAAAAGCACACATCCAGACTCCAATAGAAACACACACAGACTGTTATTAACCACACAGAAACACACAGTCTGCTGCCCCAGTTTACACCATATTACCACTAATACTAATGTAAATAAACAAGTACAAGTTCTACCGAATTACCACAGAGCTAATTTAAGACACTGGATCCAAAAAAAGAACGATTCAGCCCAGGCACCCAAAATATTTTTGATTCAATAGCTACGAACAAATCAACCAACTTTTCAAGACATGACAATGAATGGCAGACATTTTTTAAAAACAACAAATCAACTGCTGATTTTTTTTTTAAACTTCCCATTAGTGTGAATTCTGTTAAAATGTAAAATTTTTTTTAAATTAGTGTGAATTCTGTTAAAATGTAAAACTTGAAGTCATCTTCATAATTGATTATATTAGAGGTCTAAAGGAAGCTCTCCAAAAATAATCCACAGGGATTTGGCCTCTTTTGACCTTTTGACCTCTTGCTCCTCCTGACTCCAACCTCCGATGTATCCAGGCTGGGATCAAGCATTGTTGAGGATACAGGCTGCTGCACCCGCAGCTAATCTATTATAAGCAATGACTGTGCAAGAGTTTTCAGTGGTCTGGACCTGAACACAAGCCCAGTGTTTGTTTTTGAAGGTTCTCTGATTCACCACGGGTCACTTTAGAACAGGGGATCATTTCACTGCAAATCAAATAGGAATATTCAAGTTGTAATAAGTAACAACTAAGCTTTAACTGACCTCACCCAAATTCCCCCAACTATCACTACACAGAGCACAAGTACCACCAGTGATATGTGAACCATATTTTGAGAACCATTAACTTGCATGAGCAAGTTTTTTCGCCTGACAGAAATCACCAAACCTGAAAATTCCAAATGTAAATATCTGCGTCTTTCAACATACTTTGACACAATAATGACAGCCGAGCCGCTCACACCTGTGGGCTTCACTGCCACCAGGAAAGGCTTTGATGGATCCTCAAAAGACACTCCATCCATTCAGCAAGTTGGCAGCCGACATTACTCTCAAAAGAATCGACTTTGTCACTTCTCCATTCTTCAAGAGCCTTTCCCCTCGGCCTGATGAATTATGTCGTCTGTATCTTCCAAAAACAAGGCTCAACACTGACAGGTACACAACACTTTACACCACAGATTCTTGCTGCTGCTCGGATCTCAACTGGGACAAACGTGTCAACAAGCAAATCAGTTTGAACTCTCTGTCCATGACGAGACGCCTCGGGTGATTTTAAACCTTCAAGCTTCACGTCAAAGCCCTGACATGGAGGTGTAATGCTTTGACAAAAAAGTACGCTGCAATACTGTTGTGCTGTCATCAGAAATGAATGAGTCTGTCACCTCAGGTATATTTGTTTTTGGAGCCTTTCACTTTTGACAGGTCTAACGCTTGACGCCGTCACAGGTAAAACATCGTTAAGAGGAACGTTTTATTTTATGTTAATAATAAGTTGGACTCATATGTCACTGTTAGAGACAACATGTCTGTTGACATGGTTTAAATAGGGCTCATAGATGATAATTATACCAATACTGTCTTGTTTTTGTTGACATATATTTGTTCTTTCTCAATAAGTTATGCTTTATGCCAATTTGTAGCTTACTGCTACATTTTTCCTGGGTAAGTCTAGTGAACCTTTTGTTGTCATTTAGCACACTGAATCTCACACACATCACATCTGAATTTGACAATCCTCACAAGCACATATACAGATATATATGAAACAATCCCAACCCTGTTACCACAAACTCATCAACTCAACATTTAGTAGATTCAGAAAAAGAGAACTTACCTTTTACTTGTGTCTGTGTGTCGTCCACCAGAGAAGAGCAGCCACTCAATCCAAGCGAAGTGAAAACAGGCCAAAAAGCTTCTGTCATTCCTGTTCCAGAGATTAAGTTTACAGTTTGTTTTTGTTGTTTTTTTTAGTTTCCCACAGTTAAATATTCCAACAAACACTTGGACACACGATTTCCAGAAACTTTCAATCCAAAATAGAGACAAACTTTGAATTTTGTGTTTGTTTTCCTCTCTGTTTCTCCTTCACAGTCTTCCACTCTCCCTCAGCTCACAGGTGCGACTAATTACCCACCCCTTCCACTTGGAGTTCAGGTGAAAAGGGGCAGTTCTGTGTTTTTCATTTAGGTTTTTGCTACACTTTTAAATATTTAACATTTATTAAACACAAATTTAACAAAAACATTTTTGTGTTATTTCTAAATTATTGTCTTTTAAAAAATATAGTTTAATATTGTTTTTAAACAATATTTAACAATTCCTGGCTACATTCAATCTACATTTATTCTTTAATTACATTTGCACTCTTTTTAGTCACATAATTTTAAATTTATGATATTTTGTCAACATTTTATCTAATATAAACTGGACTTTTAAACCCCACATTGTTTAAAATTAGCTTACATTTAAAACTATATCAGCCACGATTTACCCTACACTGATTTCCATTATCAGCTCCACTGTTGCATTTGATAAAAAACTATATTAAAAAATACAGTGCATTTTTATGTTTTCTTTTTATAGCCTCGGGTCACGGTTCACACAACCCTGTGGTATTTATTGAATCTTGTCCACCTTTAAGATTTGACCTCTGGCATATTGTAATGTGCACAATAACATGAAGGATGGATTCTTCTAGAAGCTCACCTTAGGATGTGGTCGTGGCCTTAAAGCCAGGTGTCGCAGCACTAAGTCCTGATCTACAGACGTTTGCCCTGCAAGCAGTGAGAGGACAGTGTTAATTCACTGCTGGTGTGAGCACACATGATGTGCATGTCACAAGGATTTAAACACTTCCTGCACCATCATGTGTATCTGGCTGACACAGATGTTACAGATGTTAGTACTCAGAGCTGAGAAGCTTACACTGTACTGTGACTCTAGGCGTCTCTTCTAATTATAATGAATGGATCAGAAGCTGCATCACAATGCCTCGTGTCATAAACAGCCTTTTGTTTAACGGCAGATTTCCGCCGCTGTCTCGTGAGCCTGTGTTCGTCTGCTAATGCTGATGACACGCAGACATTTTATTTGGTGTTGGCTTTAAAGCAAACAAGAGTCAGGAGAGAACAAACAAAGCGTTTGCTGCCTGATTAATTTGTATGTGAGGAAAACCTGCACATGGTGTAGTGACAAGACAGATGAGTTGTTGTGTTTAAAGTATATATGGAAAGAGTTCTGTGTTTATGGGCTCTGCAGTATGTGCAATATAAATAAAGCATAACAATAATCCCAGGCCATGTTCCTGTTGATTAAAATATTGGACAAAACATATAAAACAAAACAACTAAAAACATAAAGTTAAATTCAAACTTGGTTACTATTTTCTGTGTATAATAATAATAACAATAATAATACATTACATGAATAATAATACTATTTGAGTGTTATTACAGTTGAGACTTGTCTCTATTTCCTACTAAAACGTCGAACACTTCCCTGCCACGGAGTGCGTGCCGAGAGGAAGAGGAACTCTATTGTTTCTGGGGGAAAATGCCTGAGGCTAGTGTTGAAGAGCTGCGTGTGGTGGGTGCATGTCGACTTAAATACCTTCAGTAGAGACAAGCCACGCTCTCTTTTATCAGGTGTCTCACTGCATGAACTATAAAGCTCAGCTCTGTCTTCAACCATAACGTCAAATCCCATTTTATGTGACAATGTAAGACTCAAAATATTTTTAAACAGGATTATGACACTGATGATTTTGCTGCTTATCTTTAACTAAACTGACATTCATTTTTTACATTGTTTGTCACATCAGCTGCTAATTTAAATTTCAAATACACACAGCTTAAATCCATTAACTTTTAACGCTAAACATGTTTGCAAGTTTACAGATTTAAATGTGTAACAAAGTTAATAAAGTTGGTAGAGAAGTAAGTTCAAAACTGGGCTTCACACTGTTATGGTACATTATATTTGTTTGGCAGCTGAGGACAGTGAGTATTGCAGTTCTACTGTGTGTGAGGAGTTCAACAGACTGTGGTTACCTTTGACTGATGCTACTCTCCATGATGCTTCAGACACCTTTATTAGGAAATCCATCTGGACTGTAGAAAGAGGCACAAAACAAAAATCTGACATTTAATCCTTCACTCCCTAAAATTGACACAAACTAGTTCACAGCCCACATGGTTGTGGTTGTTATTTTATTAACTGTAGACAGTAAAATACCCAAACATTCTCCCACAATCACTCAAATGACACCACAGTTTAATCCAGGACATGTTTATTGTACAACGAAACAAAAAAAAAAAGAAAAAAAAAAAGAAGAAGAAGTAAATCTGAATAACTGGGTGAATGACAAAAACCTGGAAATATCTCATTATGTGATTTTTTTTCAGTGTTATGTACAGTACCATGCATCAGAGCAGATGCCAGTAACGTGTCATTTTGTGTAAACCACATTAAAGGACCTACCTTTCACTGAAAAAAATGGGGCGTCACGGTCCAACAATACTCTGCTTAGCTTTTTACACCCCCCCACCCCGCATTTGTTCTAGAAAATAACATTAGAAAAATGCACACAGTACAAATAATGTCAAACCGTAAGGAGCAAGATATCCCCACATACAGTACATTTATACATACTTGCTGATTATTTATATAAGTTTTAAACTTCTTTTTTTTTTTACAATAACTTCATATTAATAAAAGTGTTAGCCTATTAATGCAAATACTGTACACGGTAAAATGACAGAGAAATTCAATTTCTCCAGAGAAACCATGGTTTTGGACGTTTTAGGAGACATTCTGTGTCTGATTCGATGGCAAACGCAAAGTAACATCATAGTCGGTCCTTAAACTGCCGTAATATTCACAGATATTTATCATTATAAATGGTCATGTGCTGTTGTTTGGATCCAAACATCTTCATTTCATCCACGTCAGGTTCCCTGACGTCACGTTAGAGAGTGCTTCCTGTGTTCTAATGAACTTTCACACCTCCACAATCAGGTTCCAATTTTATTATCTGACATAATATGCTCACTGCTTTACATAAAGACATGCACAAACTGTTCCATAAATAATACGCAATTTGTGTTGAAATACTATCGTCTTAAAAATCCGGTGATTGAAATAAGGGCGTGGTCCAGTTCTATAGCGACAGATCCTCTTTCCTCAACGGCTCAGAAAAGATGCAGTGCATTACAGATGCAACAATGAGTCAATGATCACATAGTGCCAGTGACTGCTGCACCAGTCTGGTACTTTTCTCTTACCAAACATTCAAAATTGTTGAACCCATTTGTGGCATAGGGCTGTCACTATTACCGCAGGTCTAACATTACTTACCTAAATTACTTCTCAGGCACGGTGGTATCAATAGTAGGCAGGCAGAACTATTTGAATTGGTCACACCAGAGATAGATACTAAGATACGTACGTTCTGCCAGAATCTGCTTAAGCAAAGTGCCAAACGAGAGAGCAACAAACTGCCTTCAGATGACGAAACTGTACTTTTTTTAAATTGTTTTGAACAACTTTTTAGCTGAAATAAATCTTCTCATTAGGGAAATTTAGTGTCAACATCGTTTGCTGTACAGGACTGACCATTCTGCTGAAACATCTGCTTTGTATTTGTCAGCCCAAGCAGCAAAGCAGGATTTCGAAGGTTCTATGTTTAAAGCGCCCTCTGCTGATCAGACACCAACTACAGGTGTACTTGAACATGGTTTAAACACTCAAAGTTAAAGTTCTACCACTGCACTGGAACAGATATTCAAACTTTGGTAAGAGTGACAGCCCCATGTGGCACTATCAGTCATGACAGATTGTGGCTAAAAGTTTATAGTGCAACAGTAATCCTTCTTCCGGCTGTATCTGACTTTACTGTTTGTCAAACTTTTCCAGCTCCTTCACAAAGATGAGATGGTCCTCTGGTGACTTCCCGTGTGTTTTGCACAGATGCAATTTGATTGCGTGTTTGCTGGCAAATGTCCGACTGCACAGTTTGCACTGATTTACTGAGCCAGTGTCGTCTTCTGGGAGTCCAGAGGGAATGAACGTCTTCTCCTCTGTTCTGCTCACGGCTTGCTGCTCTAACAAGTCTATGTTTAGCTTTGAGAGGTCCTTTAGTTTAAACCCAAGATGTGACTCTAGATGGTGGATATAGGAAGAAGGAGTCCTAAACTGGGAAGCACAGTCACTACACAAAAACAGGGGCTGGCCGGAGTCAATGTTCTTGAGGAACTTTGTGCCCCCAGTCCGTTTCAACTGATATTTGACATTGGCCAGCCAATGAGAGATAGTAGTCATGGAAAGACCAGTGAATTTACAAATGCGGACTCGTTCCTGAGGTCCCAAGTCATTAATTACAAACTTTCCATCAGGCGTCTCTTTAAGACTGGAGACAAACTGGGCCTGAAGAATCAGAAGATGTTGAGGATTCCAGTTGGATTGTCTGCCTTTCCGTCTCTGAATGGGAGAGAGTTCTTCCAGGCCATCCTCAAAAGTACAGCTATCAATGTCCGACTTTTCAGAAATGGAAGATGGTGTCGTAGACTTAGGCGTCAAACGTCCGGTCAGATTTTTCACCATATCTGAAATGTCCATTAAAGCGTTTTCCCGCAGAGGTGGAGATGAAGACTGAGAGAACGGCCGAGAAGCTAGTTTGTTGTTGCTCATGTTGTTATTGTTTAATGTGGCACAGGCACCTTTTGCTGTGCTTCCATTTTTGTTTTTGGATTTTGTCAGGTCCATTGGTTGATCATCTTCATCCTCAGTATAGAAGTGACATGAGGACTCAGCAGATTTGATCTGAGGAGAGCTGCTGTTGATCTTATGAAGAACTGCAAATGGGTCTACAAAGGGTGTGGCCACTTTGGCAGCTTTCCCCAAGTGGTTGTTCATGATGGACTGCAAAGCACTAAGAGGGTTCACCAGTGGCTGTTCAGGTGAGTGATCTGTAATGATGCTCAGGTTGGAGCAGCCATTGCTCACAGGCTTTTTTGGTGAATCTGATTCACTCTTAATCTGCTTTTCAACTTTGCTTTCGATCTGCTCTCCCTCTTTAACTTTCAGTTCAGTGTATTCCTCTGCTGAGGACTCTTTTACTTTCTTTGATTCTGTGGTGACTTTATCCTTAGGATTTGATAACGGGGACCTTGTGGACCAGGTCCTGTTTTCTACTGGTTTCTCATCTTTTTCTGTCTTTACTGAACTTTTCCCTGTTACTTTTTCTACAAGTTCCTCCATGGCCAGTACGTTGCTCCTGTGATTTGGAGGTGAAGAGGGACTATTGGGTGAATGGATCAGGGAACCTAAATCAGATGTCAGCATTTTCAAATTGTTACTACTGAACAATGGTTGAACCTGTGCGGAGGACGGCAGGGTAGACTTTAAAGAGCCGTGGAGCTGATAGGCAGCATGAATGCTTGTGTATCCACCCCATGTGGGGGTACCTGTTTGGGCCTTGCTGATTGCACTTGAAACTGTATTTTCTAATGATTTTAGAATGTCCAAACCACCTTTGGGTGTTTCTTCCAAGTCTTCCTCTCTCAGATACTGAAAAGATCTCGCCTTTCCAGGTTTTTCAGCCTTTTCGGAGGGATCTTCTTTTTCCTCTTTGATTTTTTTCTCTGGTTCTCTCTGCTCTGTTTTCACATCCTCCATCTCTATGTCATGCTTATCTTCATATCTCTCTTCAGGGCTAGAGGGCTGTAACGGAGAGTCAGCCTGTGACTTCCCATTAGGTGCTGGGAGTCGTGTGGTAGTTGGTGGCAACGGAATTGACTGGATCTTCTCCTCCACAATAGGATCAAAAACTAACTGCTTACCTTTTTTAGAAGCTGAGTTGGTCACTTTGAGAAAGTGTCCTGTGACCATCATGTGAGCTGTCAGTTGTTGCAAGGTATCATGGGAACTACCACATTCCATGCATTTCAGAATTTGTGCCTTACGTGCCTCAAACTGCCAAGTGTAGCTGGCACCGTTTTGGTAACCATATCGATTGTTTGGGGTGACATAGGGGTTGGCCAACTTTTGGTCTTTGGGAGAATCTCCCAGGAATATTCCAGATGACACAGACTCTGGAGAACTTGGGGACATTAAGTCAGGAAATGCTCTTTTTTTGGTTGGAGGGACCAGTTTTGAGGCAAGTGCTGGCATTGGTTCTTTTAGAGGCACTTTCTGATAGTGTTTAGTTTTAATCATGTGGACGCTTAGGTCTTGCAGGGATTCAAAGGAATGGCCACAGTACATGCATTTGAGGACTTTTTGAGCATCTTCTTTGCCCTCCATCTCTAACAAGGATCGCTTGCGTGGCTTGGACCACTTCTTGCTTCGGTCATCCTCAGTGTCCTTATTGTCATCACGGTAATGGCCCGTCTCATTCATATGCACGGTCAGGCCGACCAATGTGTCGTAGGCTGCGCTACAGTCCTTGCATCTGAACTTGCTTGCCCCCGTGAACACTGGGCCGTAGAGCTTGTTGTTTTGCCTGTAAAGCTGAACGGTGCTGAAAAGGCTTGGTTCAGGAAGTAGTTGGTAAGGAGTATGCTGCAGAGTTTTGGCCAGTGCTGCTTGGTGCCAGTCATAGGCTAAACCCCCTGTGTTGCCGGAACTGACACTAGTGCCTCCGTTACTGCTACTGCTGCTTGGAACAGTTCTTGTGGTGGTGTTGCTGGTGGTACTGGTAGTGGCTGAGGCGTTACTACTGCTGCTACATCTGTTTTTTGTAGGGACTTCTCCTGGACTGTGATTGTTCACAAATCCATTGCTCCCTTTGTGATTGCTCCCAATGCTGTTGCCACCTGCATAATGAGTCCCTTGTTTACTCTTGAGCATGTCCAAAGCGATGCTGGACCAGGATGCGTCAGAGATCAGATTTGCATAGACTGATTTCATTTTCTCCAAACTGTCTTGGAGCGAGAGGCCATTGGTGGACTCTGTGGTCTCCTCCAGCTTCTCTTCTCCTTTGTCCTGACCATCACTGAAAGACGATGTGGTCTTAAGGTCCACCAGTTGATCACTGGTGGTGCTGAGTGGGGAGCCGTACCCAGCATCTGGGTTGGTGCCATTGCTGAGTGGAGAGTTTTGGCAACTTAAGGGATTTCTTCCATCCTCATCCTCGTTAAACAGATAGTCTGTATCTTGGCCGTCCAATGAGAGGCCATCATCCAGCAAATGTTCTTCATCATCAAACTTGTCTACTGTGAATTCATCTTCAGGTCCGTAAGCTGGAAAAAAATAAATTCAGGGTTAGGGTTTTTTTTAAACAATAATAAACATAATAAACATATTATTATTTCATACAGTTTTATATGTAAATGGTATGTGTAATATTTTAAAATGTGTCAATAGTCCCAGAAGACAAAACCAGGGGTTTGCAATAATAAAGTGGACAACATCCATATCTTGACAATGACAAATTCTCCTCTTCTCTGCACTGTCTAATGAAGCCACTGAGCACTGCAGCTCAGCAAGTGTAGAGAGCAGGGATGAGCTATAAAAATGTTTGTTTTGTTTAAAAAATAAAAACAAGCAACATTAAAAAAAAAAAATCCTGCATCAAATGAACCATCAAAAAGATGACGCTTATAAATCACATGGCACGATTGTTTACTCCACAGTAGAAATTAAGATGTTGTGTCTCAATAAAAGGGAAAACTGAAGCAGAAAAAGGAAGTATGCCTCACTGATTGACTGATTACTGAGTCTCTTTTGAAGTCCTCTTCCCCAAATACACTCAGCAGAAACACTGAATTAAAAAGATGAATTCACTGCCTATGTGCGAGCTTTTCAGCAAATTCATCAAACACACATTTTCCCCTCATCAGCAAACTGAAATGCTCCAACAGCCGATGGCATTTCAGGATTCATTGTTTATTTTGTCGCTTATGTGATACTAAAGATCTTTTCCTCCCCGGCTTTCAATTTGCTTTATTCTTTCGACGTGCCAACGATAATACGGATCTACAAGAAAAGAGATAGAGGAGGGGAAATGCCAGCTGCATCACCATGCCAAGCCATGGTTGGCTGGAGTTAACTTGGCATCGGCTGTAGAAGTCCTCACAGCGTGATGCTAGGAAATGGCTAGTGGACATGACAAGTCGTGTTGTTACTGCCTGTGCTCCCTGAGTGCTCACTGCGTTGAGTGTGCCATTTTTGTAAAAGGGAGAGACCAACAGAGGGGAGAGAGGGGGAGAGCATAGTATTAACGGTTATCTAATTTTTTTATGCACTTATTTATAAATTTTGCGAAATCATTTGCAGCAAAAACTGAAATCAGTGAGTCTATGTGGAAAACAACAAGAACAGCATTGATACTGGTTTGAGAATTGTACTTGTGTCTCTTTTGCAAAGTCAACAAAAAGTGAAGTATTCAGTGGGATATTTGTATTGTGGTTCAACTACAGTTATTGGTTATCCTGGACCATGAACAATTTGATATTTTGATTCTCATATGAGCCTAGACTTATCAAAAATGACACTGTTGCACTGGCACTGATGATAACATTCGTGTTGAATCAAATCAGAACCAGAGCCAATTCAAACCTGTGTACACTGTCTTTGACCTTGAAACCCAACACTGATTTAACTATTCTGCCTGGTCACAACACATTCCAGCAACAATTTTCTCAAGCCTTACTTTTGTGTGGTATAGATGATACTTTAGACACGGTCTGGTTATATAAGTCCTGTAATTATTTGTACCTATTTATAGTTTCATCGAAGTGCTACAGCATTTAGCATCTGTAACTTTTTTAGAGGAAATATCACAGAGGAGTGGAAAACTAGAGGGTTAAATATTCAAAGGCCTGCTCAGCATCCCTTGAAAGATGATAAGGTGCCAGAATCAGTCTCCAGTGAGGAGGCAGATGTGCTGTCAGCTACAAACAGCATGTAGCTCTCCATCCCATAATAGAAGTGGACATAATACCTGATGTTTGTGAGGTGCCTGTTACCGCTGCCATGGCAAAGCTGGAGGTCCAACAGCTGCAGCACTCACTCACTGTCTCTGCCTTTGTGTGTGTGAGGAGCCGTACTGTACCAACCAAAACTACAGCCTCCTTCTTGTTAATTAAACTTTTTAGGTGCATAATTAAGTGTCAGCTCTTAATTATGCGCAGGCTACACTGAAATCACTCACTTGATGTAGTCACTACATCTACTGCAGGAGATTTTAACCTTTTGCCGAGGCGGCTACAAAAGCCTTCTTTCAGCCTGTCTCCTCCTTCCAATCAAGTCTCAGCCACACTGTAGTGAAAAGAATGCAGACTCTAAACCCATTCAGAGTCAATGTGGTGTGAGCAGTTAAAGATAAAGCTGCCTGAAGTGAGACTGAAGTGAGAGAGAGCTGACAGCAGTACAAACACACACACACACACACACGCACAGACGTAGACTAAACTCCAGTACTCTTCCTTCTGACAGCCATCATTGTCAGTAGTGTGTCAGTGTCAGCTCCAGGTGTCAGTGTCCACGCAAACAACACCCCAGTGCAGGTGGGGGGTGGGGGGGATACAACAACAAACACAAGTCAGCCTTTTTTTTTTTACTCTTCCTTACTCCTGCTACAGCCTCCTCCACCTCCTCCTCCTCCTCCTCCTCTTCTTCACCATCTGTGTCAGAAAAGCTGCGGGTGCCACCGCCGGCTAATAAGGCAATCAGAGATGGAAAAGATGCTGACACGGCGGCTTTCCGCGTCACTCAGAACAAAAGACGGAGAGGAGAGGAAGGGGGAGGGAGGGGATTAAAACAGGGTGAGGGTGGAGAGGTGGTGCTGGTGGGGTGGCTGTCTGTTGTGGTTGTCAGTCAAAAACGTTAAGACCACTTTGTGCTGTCAAGGAGGATAGGAGTAAAGAAGGAGAAGTTTTGAAAAGATGGGAAAGGATGTGTTTAGGCCAGTCAGTGTGTGTGTGTGTCAGTGTGTGTGTCAGTGTGTATACGCACTTCTTCAAACAGGAAAGTCGGTACATCTTCTATTGCATGAAAGGCCAAGGACCAACATTTTCATCATTTTCCCTGCCAAACTTCATTCTATTAGTTACATGAAAATTCTTGCTGAAATCTGAGCTTTGAGCTGCTCAACACTCGGTGATCACTGTTGTCTAAGTCTCTTCTTCATTACATTTTCAAAGGCGGCTGTTCTGCAGACAAGCCAGTTAACAAACAAGCTGAAATATAAACCTTCTTCACAACAAAGCAAACTCCCTTAAACATTACTGAGTCCATGAGGCAACTGTACGTCCACCACGGTGGCACGAGAGCATCTAAGGCTATACTGCAGTGGAAGAGGAATATACGGTATATTTAGCACCGGTTTTCACACTTGTCTTTCCATAGTTTGGTAAACTATACTGTGACTGGTGACAATGTTTTCTGTTTTGTGTTGACAACTATAGTTTTCAATTATTCAAAGAACTTTGGTGAGACTGAAGTGATCCTTGTTTGAAAAGACTAAAGTCCTGGTGGTCACTTCTTTTACAACCAATCCTGATACTCCAACTGTAGAACTTTTATTTAAGTGAGATTTTCTTTTTTTTTTTCTGGCTTTTTAACTTTTTTGTTAATGTAAAAATATAACAGTTACATTATCTATTTCCCTACTACCAATGGCTTAAATTACCAATATAAAAAAAGAGTACCACATGTTTTTAAATAGACTTGTACATGTGTGAGAAACATGACAATTAAACAAGCTGAGGAGAATGTACTAAACTAATCAGAACAGCAAAGAACAGTGGGTTAAATTTCCGCTGTGTGAGTGTGTGTGTGTGTAAGTTGAATTTTTGTAAAGGGAGTTGGTGTTAGTGTGTTCTGGTCTGCTGTCGTCGTGTATTTTTGTGTGTCAAGTGTCACTGTGTGTCAGGTGCAAGCATGGATGCACCGAGGCTGGTGAGGGAGGGGGAAAGCGAAGCCATCTGCGTCTGGAGAGGAGCCTGTCACTATTGTTGTGCCCAGGGTCCAGGATGTCCTGCTGCAGACAGGTGACACCACAGTAGGACATCCCCTGGTCTCTATCTGTCACAAACACCCCCCCGCCCACACACACACATACACATACACACACACACACACCCACATTCCATCCCTTCCTCAGAAAGGTAGGAATCTGTTAAAGCTCCAATGTGATATAAACAGTACCACAACCTAGATTTTACTCAGGCTGTTGCTCAAGTCTTTGGTCACTGCTGGTTCTATGAGTCTTAAACAGAAAAACAATATATAGAATGAACTATAAGTACTACTCACACAAATGTATATAGAACCTCTGTGTTCATCTATATATATATATATATATACATATAAAAGAGACAATGGCAAAATTTGTACCCAAACCATTACAGAGCCTTTAGCCAACAATGTATTTTTGTATCTGTTCTCCTACTTGTGCCCTTTATTTAATTGTTGTTTTTGTTTTGAAATTTTAAAAATGTGGAACTTGCTGAGATCCATCTTTATTTAACTCAGCGTTCATTTTTCTTTTAAAGATTTGGCAGCCTAGATACTTTACATTAAAGTTTTTTTTGTTGGCAAAGTAGCAGTAAAATTTCCAGTTTTTTTTTTTTTTTCTTTTTCTGTAGCACACTAAAAACCACACATTCTCCTGTAAACTTTCATTTATTCATGGTGTCTCGGAGAACAGGGCAATCCCACTCTCATTTGGGGTGCTAATGTCCAATTCCGCCAGCTTTCACCCTGCTGATTTAGCCCGCGAGGCCGCGTGTTGCAGCTGGGGGGAAGCTCCCTTGCAACGTTTAGCAGCCCTTCAAAATGGGAGCTGTGGCATGGCAGTCTTATTTCTCTCTGCCGTTTCGCTTTGTCACTGGTCGCTCCATTCGCTGCCACTCACCTCTGATGGCTTTAGACAGGCCTGATCAGTGTGTGTCATTGACCTGTACGCCGTGCATGAGTGTGTGCGTGTTGCAGGAGAGAGAAGGCTGTAAATAAAATGACATTATTATTTCCTCTGTCCTATCATGTAGAAAAGCCAATTATGGTAATGTTTAGTATGTCAGGCAATCTCTGTCTCTCTCTGCTCTCTGCTGTCGTCTTCATTCTTGCTCTTTTTTTCTACTCTGGGATAGTTGTGCTGTGGTTTCATAGGACCTGACACTGTCTGTGCTCTGCTGTGTGGACGACCAACACTGAGAGGAACTGGCACAGACCAGACATGTCCTCTCAGACTGAAGACAAGGTTGTACGGAGGAGTGGTATTACACTAATTATAATCTCATCAAAAAAGTAAAGTAAAAATAACTCCCCGACATTGACTAAAAGCTGAGGAATGGTCAAAAGAAAACTATAAGCTAACACCAAAATATATTAAATTAGC
>NC_024324.1:6163169-6174560 GCF_000523025.1 Cynoglossus semilaevis | reverse complement strand
TCTGGTGTTGGAACACCGTTCTGTGCTGGAGGGCTGGTGTAAAATCAAGAGAGGATCTGGATTTAGAACATTAGAATCCTCTGAGTGGCAGTAGATTGAAAGCTGATGAAATGAGTCATGGGAAAAATGGGTGTCCTGAAGAATCAGTCACAAAGAAAACAACATAAGCAGAGGAAGGAAGAAAGGAAGCAGCCTGGGATGAATAATGGCAGCACTGATGAGTTTACAGCAGTAAAGAAGACGACACGGGGAGAAGACGCACAGAAAGGAAGTGTATGTATGCGTATATACACACTGTTTGTGTTACACAGTGAAGTGAAGTACATGGTGAGATATGAGGTAGAAGGAGAATAAAAAAAGACGAAAATTAGAGGGCACCGGGGCCAAAGTGGGGTCACCACCTAACCAGTTTGGTCTGGCCCAGTCTGGCTGAACAATGAGCCATCAATCAACCTTCTCAGTGCCGTCAGACCTCCACTCAGTTCACAGAGGCCTAACACTTTGTACACCGCTTAGGAACAAAACATATGGAGGGAAACAACGACAAAGTGAAGACAAAAATACACGTACATACAAACGTGTACTTCACTCAGGCTGGTCTTCTACACCGACTCAGATACAGAAAAGTTTTAAAAGTTACAAAAAGAGAATGACATTGCAAAACAAATATATTTATATAAAATAAACCACTGATCTAGTCAGTAAATATACAAAAAAAAAAACCCAAAACATGTATTTATTAAATGCCTGCTTAAATAATTTAGAAAAAGAATGTTAAATGTTCACTAAAAGTTAGGCTGATTAAAAAGCAATTTAAGGCAGTAATTACATTTGACTTTAAAAACAGCTAAACTAAATACATGCCCACCTAATGCTAAATATTAACATTAGCCACTGAAGGGAAAGTTCATGTGTCCAAACATTATCTTTAACAAAAAGAAGTTAGATAATATATTCCTTAAATATTTAAAAAGGTCCGCCTGCTAAATCCACCAACGCTCACAGCTACCAACATCCAGCAGTGGCACAAATCTGCAAGTCAAACCTCATCAAATTTGAACTTGGTGTGAGCTGATCTAAAGGTCACAGTCATTCCTGGAGATTTCATCGACGTTTTAAAACTGCCGGGGCCGAGCGGACCACACAGAAGTGAGAGTGCGTGATTTAAGAGAGGCACCGAAGAGAAACAAACACATGGTTTTCAGTTCATCGGCTCCTCTTGATCCACTGTGTAAGACATTCGAGAAGAGGCCAAACAGCACATAAGTAAGAATCACACACAGGAGACAACACAGAGGACCGTGTGAGACCTGAGCTCAGAGACCAGACCAACAAAGGCCGGCAAAGAAACCATAGAATAAAGACTGAAACGTCACCTGAGGGAAGATTGATTATCCACCAACCTCTCAGACGCTACTGTAACTCTGCTCAGGACAAACCAGACGTCTCCAAACAGTAAATGTCCAATATGTAACCAGTCGTTTTACTAGTTTAGTCTAATGTCAAAAGCATGACCCCACAATTATTTTTTTATGCTTCATTAGCAATGCTATTGTAGTTATCTTTTAGCTATTATTAGACTACTATTAGAATATTTTCTATTGCAGCATCTGTAAGGCTAGGAAATTTAGGCACTTCAACATTTTTCTTGTAAGAATTTAAATTTAAAAGTTTTAATTTTTTTTGCATGAATCAGTTATTGTTTGAAGTATATAAACAATCTATGATTTTTTTTCTGACAGTGGAAATTTAATAACAGGGAAGATGGAGGAGATTAAGGGAAAAACAAGGAGTCAGTAGAAAAAGCAGGAGATTATGTATTAACTTCCCAAATCCCGAAGTGGACTGGTATCAGTGGCCGTCTCACCCTAATTGTGTCCAACTATGCATAGCTGTGTTTGTGAGAGAGAAAGAGAGAGAGAGAGAAAGAGAGAGAGAGCATACAATGACTATGAACTCCTTCACACTCAAACAGAGAGAGAGACAGGCAGGAAGAGAGGAAGCAATCCTTCAACAGAGCACAATATCAGACTGCGGACAGACAACCAACGGCTGGAAGGTTCTGGAAAACCAAAAGAAAAGAATTGCCTCACTCACATTTCAGCTCCACCACCACCACCACCACCACTGCCTCCTCTTCCTCCCAAAGTGCCCTCCATCTCACACACACGCACGCACACATACACATAAACGGCACCATAACTCTATATCCGCAATCAATCCGCACTATGAAGACACATCCATCTTCTGTAATGTTAATGGGAGGGTTTTGTAGGGCTGAAGGAGGTGGAGGACAGGGGTAAAACAGAGGGTATGTGACTGTAATGCTGACCTCAGTGCAGTGTGTGTGAGGTAATATAGACTGTGCTTCGGAGACACAGAGAGACACAGAGAGACACAGAGAATAAAGAATAAAAAAAAAAAACAGAAAGGGAGCATTGGGCGTTTTGGCGTGTATTTATCTGCGTGTCAGGAGGTCAGGTATGCGCCAGTTCGTATGTGTGGGAGAGAAAAGAGAGACTGATGGCTGTCAGCTTGCATCTGGCAGAGAAAATAAATTAGGCTTATGAAGACAAATGAACAGGCAAAGGAAAGAGTAAACGGGGGTGGAGGGGGATCAAGACACAGAGAAAGAGACGGTGAAAGAGAGAGGGAGAGACAGAGAGACAAGAGAGAGAGAGAGACAGTTAGGAGGGGAAAGACAGTGAGACAGAATAAAAAAAGAGCGACACTGTGTGACTGCGTGATGACATGGTTATGAAAGGAAGAGAAAGGTGTGGCGCTGGCAGTTTCTTTTCAGTAGCCGGTGAGAGTTCAATAGTAGGGACTGCCCCACAGACAGGCTCACAGACAGGGTTGTTGCTAGAAACGGGAGACAGAGTGCAGAGTCTATGACAGAATAACAGACACGCAGTATGATAGGGTGTTACATCGTTGTTAACATTACCTTTCTTTATTTTATTTTTTGGTGCTTAAAATGATATTTTATAATTGGTAGCAAACCTGGTTGACTTTCAGCAGTTCCCTTGCTAGCTTGCTATGCTATTTCATAACTAATTTTAAAATTTGTTTAATGTTTAGTTGTAGGTAAGTGTTAGCTAACTAATAATAATATCAAGCTATCATGGTTAGCTATTTTTAACCTGATTTTTTCAGTAGTTAAGTTTTAGCGATTGTTTTGCAATGTTTCAATTATAAGTTATGTTTTTTGGCAATGTTGAGTTTATTATCATTTGGCTAATTTTGGAGAAACTTTGGAATGATGCTCTAAAAAAAGCACGTGCCACATAAATGTACCACAGTGAGTGAGCAGTATGTTCCAGTTGTACAGGAGTAGAGACATTTATAATTGGCAAGCAACGCTATGGCTAACCCAGGTATATATCAGCTGATTGTAGAAGTCCTGTCAGCCCTGATGTGCTTGGAGACGGAATGCTGACATTTCGGAACAAACAAAAGAGCAGAAAGTACCTGTGTTCGTAAAACACAGGTGAAAGTAACTGCAGACAAAGACACAGCCTTTTCTCCTCTCTTTGTGTCTTCCCTCTGTTTGTGTCAGAGTGTATCCAAGTGTGTTCTATCTCTGTAGATTTTTCAGTGTCTATCCCGTGACACACTCGCATCTCTGTGAGTGGAGCAGAGCTCTCGGGGGGCTTTGTCATGTGGCGGTCTGTTCGTTTCCTGAGGCCTGGCGCCCCTCGTTTGATAAATGACACATGTCATTCTGTCAGCCCCTGCCATCCGGGCTGGGAGGCCCCAAGCTGATGTATGGCTGCCCAGGCTAAAGGAAATCAGAGTGTTTTGGCAGTGCCCTGAGAACACAGCATCTTAAAAGTGTCTACTGCTGTGTCTGTGTGAATGTGTGTGTCTGTCTGTGACGCGGAGTGCATGTTTAATTGTACGTATATGTGCCTGTTAGTGAGTGTCTGTGTGTGTGTGTGTGTGCATGTTCTAAACCTGTCAGGCAGACGGGCAGAGGGAGACAAATCATCGTCATGGACGCCCCAGCTGTTCCCCAAATTTGGTGCGAGGAGGAGAGCAGGGGAGAAAAAAAAATCCTGCCATTTTAAACGGTTGATGCTTCCCAGAAACGGGAATGAGTGAGAGGACAAATGGAGCTAAGTACACGTACACACACACACACACACACATTCACCAAACACAAACTGAATCACAACACCGGGCCAGGAATGAGGCCAATCCCAGAAGGAAACACCAGACAGTTGGGTTATAACAGAGTGGGTTTTTCGCAGACAAGCATACGCTTACGCACACACACATATAAACACAGCTTTACATGTTCACACATACACACACTTGTACATTTGGACATGATGTCTTCACCTTTGCTCCAAAACAAAAAGCACAAAGGCAAAATAAAACCTTTAGTACTTGCAGCACTGACCAGACTCAAAGCCTCCTTCAGTTAGTTGAAAAAAACATTTACCTTCTATTGGATTACAAGTTAATAATATGATTTATTCTCTACTAATGGATATCACAGCAGGTGTAAATTCTTTAAAAACTGGGCACACTGAACTCACCAAATGTGCCTTTGACAAGTGCTTTTCCAGGGATTATTTGAGAGGTCACTGTAGGAACTGCAGCCCTTAGGAAACCTGATCCCAAATAATTTCCTGATTTTGCAAAATGTTTCTGACTTTTGGGTAAGGTTTCGTGAACCACACCTGCAAGTGTTTAGCTCACTAGCAGTCGCTGTTAGCCCAGCGGCTAATGACATTTACATTAGTAGTCTCTCTGCTAACGGAAATGACCTGGACTATTCTGCAGCTCCTCGGCTAATCGCTAAAACTAACCACAAGAGGAACAGTTGAGGACTACACTGTCCTAGGAAAAAAATAATATGGCAGCTGCGCTAAATCCATCACTCTCTATTTGTTATTTATTTGTAAGGTGCATGACGACCTGATGCCAGCATAGTTTATTGTTTAATTAGGATTCCTGCCTGCCGTGCACACATTTCTGTGCTTGATTCTATTTAATCTAACCCCAAATCCCAGGTTGGGTCGTATCTGTAAGTACATGAGGACAACTATGTGGAATATGGTTGTAGTGAATCCTGATTAAGTGACAAGCTAAAAGTGATCTTTTAATACCCACAAAAATGCTGCCTGTAATAAAAAAACGAAAGAACCCGTACTGAACTAAAGTGCGTTCTGCTGCAGACTCATCTCGCAGCTCATACCACACACACACATCCACAAACATTTCCACAGCAGAGGACCGTCCCACCTGGAGGTGGTGAACTCTGGATGACCCCGTTTAATCGGGCGTGGGGCCACACTCACCTCCCCCTCTCCCATGGAAAAGAAGCGGGAGAAAGGGGGAAAAAACAGTGTCATTAAGCTGTGAGTGATGAGTGGCAGCCATGGGTGACATCCTCCCCTCTCATTCTCTCCCTCTCTCCCTCTTTTCTTCCCTGCTGCCTTCATGCTTTTTCTCCCTCGCTTTATCCACCTCTCCCTCCATCCTTCAACCCCTTCAAGTCATTCCTCTTTCACTCCTCTGTTGCTCTGCCTCCTTTTTCCACTCACCACCACCTCCTCCTCCTCCTCCCTCCCTGATTCTTTTTGTTTGCTGTCACTCTCTGTTTCTCCTCGTTTTCACCTCTTTATGCCCCCTCCTTCAAATGCGTTTTTCTGCACGTCCTCTCCCTCACACACTTATACAAACACACATAAACACAGTCAGACATACACACAAGACTCACAATGGTCCCTCACTCCATCCATGTCTCGCTCTGTGGCCCTGTGCTCCTGTAGACACTCCTGCTCCCCAAATACAATATGTTGAAGGAAAAGGGAGGGAACACAGCTCAGCTCTACATTCACTGGATCTCCAAAGTCTAGCACTGTACTGCTACAAAAGTCTGACAGAAGGTTCTTAATAAGAACCAACCTTCACTTTGCTGCTTTATAAAGCTGTACTGAAAGTGCTGTCCCAGGACCACGACATCTTAGTTAGTTTTAACGTCAAATGAGGGCTCTAAGATTCCTACAACTCCTTTTTAAAAACTGAAAACTGAAAAATGAATAATCTTGTTTTAATAGTTTGTTGTCTTTTAAATACTTGTAGCTAGTATCAGACTGTGTTATACGCAGGCACAAATGTATCAAAATTGGACAATAGTTTTTCAGTTACAGAGCAACTACTTCATAAAGACTGTATAATCTGAATATTAATGTTATTAATATATAATTATATTAGAGTTGTATGAAGATTACTTTAGTATCTGACTTCTTTCAAAGTCACTCCCAGTTCCAGTCTCCAGGACTACTGCGCATATAGGACAGGCAGTGCTATACAAAAAAGTTTTTGTTTGGAACAGTGTGAACAACAGCTGTGTTTTCCAGACTGACACTGAGATACTAAGCAACCTGTTGTTTTTAATACCAGAGAAGCCTGGAGCGAGTCAGTCACGTCAAGGCAGTCCATTTTTCTCTCACTTTAAATTATAAATGATGAATGCTACATTGACTTGCTCAGTCTTGGGGCATTAAGTTGAACGGCCCACAACAGTGGGAAGTAAAGCCATAGTCACTTGTTGTTCCTCTTCATATAAATAATTATTCAGCTTTAAGCTGGTGCCTACATAAATAATGTAAGAAAAACAGGGAACTGTAATATCTTTTGAAAAGAATATTGATTGTAAAGTGAAAATATTACAGTTTCACATTCATGTAAAACTTGAGACAGGTAACCTTTTGTTATCGCCCGATGTTCGACCACCCTAAATCCAAACTTCACATTACTCAACCTCTCAGACTCTGTCAGTAAGACAAAGTAGGCTATGATTTATATAGTGTAGAGTATTTATAGCCAGCGGTCACTGTGTAGTTTGATGCAAAATCTGCTCAGTCATCACTTTAAACTCCAAGGTTGGCAAAAAGAAAAAAGTTCACTTGTCTGTTTTTCTAAAGATTTGTCAGACAGCGTGACCGCCGATAAAAAACAGAAAACAAAAACAAAGCTCTAACTGTGAGGCGGTGCAGTCAACAGATTGGTTAAGTAACAACATTTCATTGAATCACATTCACTACGGATGACTCACACCGATCTGTGGATTATTCTCGGACTTTAAAACCAGAAGGATGGGTGATAGTGTTAGTGTAACACACAGGCCCTAACACCCCTGTTACTAAGCAAAGAGAACGTGAACTGAAAAGTAACAATAAAGCAAATCTCAGTCAGTTGACAGACTCTTCATTTAGAAAAACACTGTAGTAGCCACAGTCAACATACAGTACCTGCTCAACAACTGTACAGAAACATCAGGTGAAATACCAACCTTTTACTACAGCACATAACATTAAGCCTGATGCCACTGTGACCTAAACACCACTTACTCTGGGAAGCTGCTCTGAATGTTGTAAAGTACAAAATGTTTTTACACACCTTCAATAATAAATATAATCCCCTTCATTAAAAAAAAAAATCACAAACCTTTCCCTTTATAGACATAGTGTTATTGCAGTATGGGCATAGCCTGCCTGCAGTCTATATTAATATAAACCTAGGAAAAATGAGCAGGAAGTAGACCAACTTGAACGTGAGTTTTACAATGTTATGGATCAAAAAAGGGGTTTCAGATATGACTACAACATCCAATGGTAAAGAGAAAGAGCTTGAAGGCAGATGGATGAGGGGATGACAAGAAAACAGGCCAACAGCCTGGTCAAACGACAACGCGGATAATCAGAAACAGATGCTGAGGTGGACGTACAGCCAGGGATGTAGACACACACTGACAGTGGAGACCCCAGACAGACAGGATTTAGAGGAAAAGACCTTCTGTCACTGTCAGTGTCGGGCTCAGGAAAGATTTGGCAGCATTTTTTGTCAGAAACACTGGCGTGTGTTCGTGCTGAATCATGAGAATTTATCCTTTTTCCTTTGGCCTGTCAAGTGACCAGCTGAAGCTGATGATTAAAAAGTGTCCACCCCGAGCAAACTGTGGTCAAGAACTCTTTCTTTTTCGTTAATGAAAAACAAAACTGAGAAGCAGCTGAAAAACAAAATGTGCTTTGATTCTTTTTCTCTTTCTTTCCTAGTTCGACATGTTTTATGGATCACTCCTTTTTTTTTACTAGTTCGACATGTTTTATGGATCACTCTCAGCTGAATGGGAGTGTCTGTGAAAAAAAAAAATGTGACAGTCATGTGTTCAAACATCAAAGACGATGACACAAGACTTATTGCTCCGTGACCTTTTCAGATTTTTACAAGTCAGATGTCTGTCTGCAGGATGTTGCTGAAATAAGACTATTGAAAAAAAAACGATATATGAGAACAAGGCCAGTGAGGCTGAAAGAGGAGCGTATTAAGCTCTTCTTTTTCAGATGTTGACTTCATGTTCTTGTAACCAGCTCACTGAGTCTTCAGCATCCGGTGAGAGGCTCCGTAGAAGAGAGCTGGAGACGGGGAGGGAAGATGAAAGAAAATATGAGCGGGGTAGAGGAGAAGTGAGTCAGGGAGATAGAGATTGATGACTGATAGGAAGATGAGAAAAGGCTTACAGGGCCGGTAATCCAAAAAAATGAGAAAAAAAGGGAGTAGGCAGAGATAAAGATGAAGAGGTAAGAGGTGGCTAGAGAGCTGGCAGTGGATCAACACCCCAGTCTGCATCGTGACCTTCCCCAGCGTCCGCTCTCAAGGACAGGGTGTCATCTGTGAGCAGGATCCATTCCCAGATGGCTTATCTGCCGTAAACTAGTGTCCAAAAAAATGATATTCATAGCTTCTTAAAGCTCACCTTATCAGTTAAATAAACACTCCCTGGAGGGAGTAAAAAAATTTTTACACCTCTGAGTTTTTTTGACCACTAGTGATGGCTACCGTTTGGATATGCTGAGGTCAGCTTTTTTTCAATTTGCCACCCAGTAAAAAAACGGTCTTGATATGTGTAGCAGCTTTGACCCGATTAAGCACCACATGCAGCAGAACTCCATTCAAAAAGTGAAAAAGGAAAGACAACTATGTATTGTGACTATATTTGTGCTGTAAAATCTTCCTATCAGAAAATGTTAAAAAAAACAACAACTATGTATTGTGACTATATCTGTGCTGTAAAATCTTCCTATCAGAAAACGCAAAGGCAGTGAGTGTGATGTTGTGTGTGTGTGCGTGTGTGTGAGAGAGAACGCCACAGCATAGCATCATATAATCAGTGTCTAATAACAACACAGTGGGAGTTGCTGCTCTGCCGTAAATCAATGAGCAAAATAATTGCTAATACACTGCTTATCGATTCCTGAGCCTGCCATGCGCTCATTTTGTGGGGCGACTGTAGCTAAGTGTTAACGCGGTGACAAGGGTAAAGTGTTATTTCTGCCAAAGGCACACAGACGCAGACAGCTGAGCAGAGGGGAGAAATGACTACAGGGCTTCAGCAGTAATTCTTAATTGACACCTGTCAGATGGATGTCAGCAGTCACAGCTGCTGCAGGAGAACGTCCACTCAAGACCTGTTCATCTGTCACTTTTCATTTTTTCGCTTCACACACACACACACTTCTTCTCAGTCTTCCTCATCTAATCCCTTCCCTTTTTTATTCAGCCGTTCAACAGAAGAAGAAGACAGTTGGTTGAATGACTCCATCAAACACAACATGAAGAATCTTCACCAATGCTTCCTTCTGGTTTCTGTATCATAAAGCTGAAAAACCAGTGAGACTAGTTTTGACATAGAACCAGGAACTCTAAAACCTGAAACCATATTAATGGAATTACTATTGTCCTTGGTTCCAGTGGGTCTCTTATTTGTGATTTGGTGACATCTTACAGTGGACCTTTACACTGCAGATTTTTTTCACCCGTTGCTCTACATGACAAATACAAATACCAAATGCCAAATAGGTCAAACTTCTTGTGCCACGTTGTACCTGGTGTTGCATCACAGGCCAAAGTTAAGTACCAAAAATACTTAAATTCACTGTTTGGATTTTTCATTTTTCATGGCTCGATGCTGGAACTAACAAAGCCTGGTCATAACCTATAGAATAAAAACCCATCTCCATTGAGGCATAGATTTGTGCAAATCCCACACAGCATTTTTGGGGCAGCAGAGAACTGATTAGCATCATCTGAACAGCAGTTTGACATTGGTGTAAACATTAGCTGCCTCTGTAAACAAAAACCATGGTAAACTATGTGGTGAAACCTGAGCCTTCATCACTTGCAGCCTACATTTGTACTGTTCTGAAAAGTAAGCAGAGAAGTCATTGGTCCGACATGTGCGGGGTCTGAACCACTCACCTTTCACACCAGATGTGACCAGTAGAAGGCAGCGTAACTAAAGGACCCCAGTGTTAACCTAATCCAGGAACAACTCTCTAATTTCACCAAAGTTCAGTTTATGGATCAAAGGCAGTTTTTCATTCGTCAGACTAATTGACCCAGGCCTGGACTCAAGTATGGGCCACGAGCGAGCAGGAGAGCCAATGAAAGGAGAGCAGTGAGAGTAATAATCCTCACTCTGCTTACTCTGGTGGTCATGTATCTCCTGTCTTATCTCCAGCTTGATCACCATGATTACTGCAACAGGCACCGACTCTGTGGCAATTTCTAATACATCAAGGTCTGAACTGAGGAAATAAAAAAGAAAGAAAGTGCTCTGTAATATCTTAGATCACTGAAGCAAAATGCAGAAATGGATGTGCAGGAGAGTCCCTCTGGTTTTGGACAAATTTGATGACAACATTCAACGAGGTCTAACGTGATCTCTTCAATAACAGAGTGTTTCTCAGTCAGGGTGTATTAATCATATGAAGACACACACAGTTAGCACAGACACACCTGAATAACGCCTCACATTTACTCGATAGTGATAAAAAGAATACGTGCAGTGGATGAAAAACTACAGGGAACGCAGTACGACGAAGTAAATAGTTGCAGCAGACACTCCCCTGAGTTCACACTGACCTCAGAGTGTACCCTGGACCTCCCATCTTCAGGCCCTAAATCACAGCCTGCCATTTTCTCTTACTTTCTTATTTTCTGCCAATTTCTTTCTTCGAAAAAACACTATACACTTTGCAATTCCCAGTGCTTTAATTATTAGACAACCTGTGCTGAATGTTTTAGTGGAGAAGAAAAGAAAAGGCAAAATAAAGTCAGCACCAGTAGTAAGTGTGTGTCCCAGCTTTTTTTAAGGGCCACAAAATACATACATGTGACAATAATTGCATTTAGTTAAAAAAAAGCTAAAAGTACGGTTCAAGTATAATCTGATTTCATCCCAGAATTAGGACTAACTAAAAGTACGATTCAATCTGATTTCATCCCAGAATTAGGACTAGGTTCAACAACACAGCTAAAAGCTAACAACATAAGAACAGCTAAGTCAAAAATAAGCTATGTCAAGGCTAGCTG
>NC_024324.1:6131726-6162816 GCF_000523025.1 Cynoglossus semilaevis | reverse complement strand
GTAATTAACAACTGCTGCTCCAAAGCCCTTAAGGACAGCCATGTGGATGATGTCACTCCTGTTATTATTCCTGTTATTATCCCACATCCCTACTGTACATTGCTACTTTTGTTTTGCAGCTGTTTTGAATTGCAGCCATTGTATCTTGGCGAATGGAAAACAGGCCGCAACGCAAATCAGAGACAATAAAATCCGTACAGGATGTATTTAGGAGCGAGGATGCCATTGCTGTAAAAAAACGACCTTGTTCTCTTTACTTCTTTTGTCAAAACTCCTTGTGACGCGCTTGAGTGAAAATCCAGGTTTTCCTGCTTCCTCTGTAGCTCATTAAGCTCAGGGATAGTTTTACCTCACGGCTGAAGCTCTGAATGCCTTTACATCGTCACCCTGCCAGAGAGACTAATTCCCACATATTTTCATTTCGACCCTCTCTTTTCCATAAGAGCAGTCATCGATCTTCATTTGTCACTTAACCTCCACGAAGATGAGGACGCAGAGTGTGTGTGTGTGTGTTTGAGCGTACGAGAGAAAGAGGGCAAGAGAGAGAGAGAGAGTGTGTGTGTGTGTGTGTCTTTGATTTCCTGAAGGAATCTCTGACAAACACATGCAAATGAAACTATGGGTGTAGTGGAGTGTGAGAGAGCAAATGTATCCACTGACTCCTTCAGTCAATGTCACCTGTTAATGACACTTTACACACACTCCCTTATCACCACATCAGAATATTTAACATTTATCCTCAGCCCGACACACACACACTCACACACACACACACACAGAGTGTGTGAGAGAGAGAGAGTAATAATAATAATAACTTACATAAAAAACTGTAACCTCTATACAGCTGCAGGAGGAAGTTTATACAAAATAAAAAAGAATGAAGGCTGAATTAAAAATCAAAAAATAAACTGATAACTTTTAATAATAATAATAATAATAATAATAATAGCGATCTAGTAGCAGTCTATATCAGGAAACTATGACCAATGAAATCATAATTTAGAGAAAAGATGTGAATGAAGATGTGAATATGTGAGTGTGAATGGTTGTGAGTTTCTATATGTGGCCCTGTGATTGACTGATCATTGCCCAATAACTGCCAGGATTCTCTGCAGGCCCCCTGCTGTCCAGAAAAAGATGAGGTAATAGAAGATAATCACTTGTGAAAAAAAAAAAGTTAAACATTAACACAAGACATTCTGTATTAGCTACACAGAGACATCTACACTAGGACAACACTCTCAATTACTTTGATACAATTATGACCATTGTTTACGACCATAAAACCAACGGTGCATACATGCATGCAGTGTGTTTACAGCCTGTGAGTTGCTGTTAGCAAGCTAGACAAACACCTAGCCTACTATATGATATTTATTGTTGACTGCTGTCCGCCCTTTAAACAAATACGTATATTAACAACAAAAGCTTCCTGCTTTCTGCTGCTTCCACTTTCACTGTACCGTATATGTACTGCGTTCACACACTTGGCCATGTAGTAATCATCCCACCCTGAGACTGCAACCATTCACAACGTTGTTAAGGGAGCGACGGTGTCCAGCTGAGTGTTGCTATTTGTCACGTCAATGGGAGCAGCCCTCTGCTGTTGACTTTACACCAGAACAACTGGGGGTGGGCATCTGAGAAGTGGCTAACACTGAGTTGATTATATCAAGGCTGCTCGCAGACCTGACACCTTGCTGAATTTGTCAGCATTAATCGGCGGGGCCCCTGTCACTGAACCCCCATCAGCTACCTGGATAATTAGAGACTGCGGCTAACGATGCCGTCAGGAAGTAAAGAAAGCTCAGCTCCACTCCTCACACATCCACCCACCACCCCCCAAGTCATAATTAAGAGACTTGTTATGAGTGGAGGTGGTGTTAGTGGCAGTAAAGCAGAATTTGTTTAGAATGGGAAAAAAAAAGAAGCTACTGATGTCACAAGGCAGAGCAGAACTGTCTGCATGCTCTGTTGGATCTTCGTTAAGCTTATTGTGGCATCAATCTGGACTATTAACGAACTCTTCTTTAATTACACATATACGATACGGATACATCATCTAACACAAGAACAAAAAAGACGTATATCACACAAATTATCAGCAGCTTCCCAGGGCGCTTATGGTTTTGTCCAATTACCCCCATGCCTCTGATTGGTCAGTCTGAACAATGGAGTAAAACTGCTCCCTGCTCTGCCTGCAAGCAGCTTACGAGTGATCTTTGAATCTGCTCATTTCTATTGTGATCTTTGGGTATTAGCCATTAATTGTACCTACAAAAAATGTTTTTAGTGTCTATCAGTAGCTGCTACCTTTTCAGATACAAAAACCTAAAGCCAAATGTACATTTCTCACAGTCATTTTTAACCTCTCAGAAAAAACTGAACACTGAATGTTTTCCCCATTATTGTGTCTCCTGCTGCAGCCTGGCATCGCACTTTATATAAACTGGTAGGAAGACACGAAACCCACTGAACCACAGCCGCCAGGAAAAGCCTAGCATCTAGAATTTTTTGTATCTTTCCGTCTGTTCATTCACAACTGGTGCCAACTTATGTAAAAACTATTTCTGAACTTTCTCCAGGTCCGTCTTCATGAGGCTGATGGAGCTCCACCTCTTCCCCTGGAGCTGTCTCCGTCACTAAAACTGTACACATAGCAGGATAGGCACTAATAGCGATACAGCTTCTTACCTCACGTGGAATAAATACCATATTTTAGACAGCGTCAAGCTGTAATCACGCCGACACCTTGAATGATTAGTTGACAGATTCATTACTTAGAATGACAGGTGTTTGATTTAACATACTATACGTCGGCTGGAAAACTCCATGCAACACTAGCTGAGCTGCAGCACCGTTTATTTACTAACTGTGAAATTCACTATAAAGGTAAATGAAGAATTACATGTTCGTTTCATCCATTTTATTTCCTGTATCTTACACTAAACGCTCAAAACTATTCACTGTGTATTCGTACTGTGCACAGCGTGAGACTTTAGTTACTAATGATTATTCTCCTGGTGCTAATTATCTACAAACTGTAATTAAATGTGTATTATTTTGTATTCAGGAAAGGTCACTTCTAAAGCATTCCCTTCGCTGTAGTTACTGGCAATATAAAAATAATATTGTCTGTTAATTATAGCTCTTTAATCAGGTGTACAACGAGTTTTTAACCCTGTTTTATTTTTTTACAGAATTGTCTTCATTTCACAACACAACCCTTAATGACATCAAGAAAATAAAATTATGGAAACCTATTATTGACAAATTATTATTTAAATAATTTTTGCGCGTATTTCAGATAATTCTGAATTCCAGGAAACCTCCCACTGCACTGTTAGCTATGTTTTAAGAATAAATATTAAAATAAATATTTTATCCCTTATTTTTAAAAAGCCATTTCTCATGTTTTATTACTATTTTTGAAGGACGATTACATTTACAGTTAATGTTTTTTTCCCCCTTAATTTAATTCTGAACAACATTAGCTATTTATGCTAAAGATTTATAGATTTAGATTGAGCTAAACTCAATATAATTTCTTTGCCTAAGTGCCCTGCCTTTAAGGCATTTTTATTTCATGTAATCCTTAACCGCACTGAAGCCTTTATCCATTTGGTTTTAGTGTTTGACATTGATCTATTCCTGGCTGACCACAGCTTGACCCTGTTGTTTAACCCTTTGACTGAACTTTGCCTAAAGCTACATTTTTAGTCAACACTTGGATCTCATGACTTACTTGTGATGCACATTTAACAACATGTGATTCACTTCAGACATCTGACAATCACTGTACATCTACAACACTATCCTTTGACAAGGATCTGCCTGAGAGCCTGAACATCCTGCAGCTGGTTTGTAAAGAGTTAAACCAGTACAGACCAGTTGGCACTAACTTCAGCTATAGTTAGTTAACTTGAGTCATTTTGCTCTCCTCTGGCTCTTTTCCTGAAACACCACCTGTCATATGGAAACAAAACACCCGACTTATTATCTAATAGATAAAAGTGTTGATTTGTGAAGTCACAAAAGACATGCAATTGCAATCTCCACGACCTGATGCACAGCTTTGGTACTATTATTATTATTATTGTTATAACTGATGCATGCACAGGACAACCTTGAGTTACATTCTCTATAGAGCAAACTGCAACTAGACAATCAGTGGCATTTGTATTTGTTTAACCAATAAACTGCTGAATTAAATGACTGTGTCAGATACTGGATAGGTAAAAAATAAATAAATAAAAATAAAGTAAGCACAGCGGCCTACAGCATGTCAACATCTGCCATATAAAAGGACATTTTTAGTCTTGGAATGTTGTTTTATTCATCTTGATTATTGTAACTTGATATTCCTGCGCTGTTTATCTTTGGTTAATTAGCCGAGCTGCTGTGAAATACGCCTGCTCTTCAGTGAGGAAAGACAGGGCGAGAAAGAGAGAAAAAAAAATGACAACAAATGACTGCAGCAAAAAGTCTGTGCTGCTCAAATAGCACTGCACTGAAGTCAAGTGCCAAAACTAACAGATGCAGTAATGTGGTTCCAAATGAGAGAACACTGATGTATTGTCACTGGCCATAATCTAGATAGGCTACAACAGCGCCATTACAGGGTCCAGCATCATCAGTGTGACTGATGAAAACGCAGCGCAATTGAAACGACATACAAAGAGCCATTCAAACCTCTCTGTCTCCCCTTTTCTCTCTCTCCCGCTCTGATGCAGCGTTTTGTTTTTATGCACCTCCAAAGTGACACGTTTTGCCTGTGATATGGAAATATCACTGGCAAAAACACTGGTGACATCGGTGTCCTTAGGTCTGAATGCCTGTAATGCCCTGGACGTAATGTAGAGACAATGTCACCCATGTTGCCTTCGACCGTTACTGTGTGTGATGCATGTGTTTGTCACAGGAACAGACAATTAAATCAATATTCAAAAGGGCTGCAGCTACTTCACAGCTTGGCTCAGTGGCCAGTGGAAAAAGAGAGGAAACAACACTTTGTATTTTCCTCTCTTCAGGGGATTTCACCACCATCACTATCACTATTGTGGCAGAGGTTTGGAAAAAGACAGCGTTCATTTTCTGTCAGCTTCAAACACACATTTCTCCCTCTTTCTTTCTCTCTATCCATCACTAAAGCCTCGTGTCAATTAGAAATCACAGCCCCACTGAGTTCAAAGTCTTCCTGTCACAACCTTGATTAAGTCTGCTTAACCTCACATTTCCAGCGCCTGCTTAACATTCTACAGCTGTTTTATTCAGCTCTGGTCATTACTGCTCAACTTCAAAAGCTTCCTCTCTTTTTTCTCTCTCTCCGCCCTTTCAGTCATTTTAGAAACACGTGTCAATCACACTCGTCTCAACCGGGACGTAAAATGGATTCAGGCAAACATGTGATTCTCCTACATGAACGCACGCACACACACACACACACACACACGTCTGGTCAGATGAATGTTTAACATACAGGCCCAGCTGTTGGCATGGAAAAATATTGTGATGTCAACTTTTCCTAAAGTTTAAATTATTTATTTATTAAAAGTTAATTTTACTTCAAACCAGGTTGCCAAAACATGTATGTTGAGTATGGACCCCTTTCTATAGTATGGACTTGATGCTAAAAAAAACAAAAGGAGGGAACCAAATGATCTAAAATCAGCCAAAGGTTAGCGACCAATAATAGTGAAGCCATTCAAAGTCAGTGTATATTAGCCAGCACTAAAACATAGCAAAAATATAACTAAAAACTAGCAATAACTCAATGTTTGCAGAAACAAAAGAATCCTGTAGTTAGCCTGAACAGAATACCCACAAATTACCCACAAAAAGCTTAATACTTAATCTAAATATATATTATATAGCAACAAAACGTTACCCATGGTTAACTAAATTATTATTGATGATAATTGCTTATCATCTTAAGGCTTGCAATAAATAACTAAAACCAGTCATTCTTCAAATTTAAACAAGACAAAAATAAGAAATAAATCAATACATAAAAATCCTAAATGCCATAAATGCAAAGATAATTAGACCAAACTTAGTACTTTATTACAAAAGATTAAAAGGCATGTGGTCACAGCAACCAAATATCTGCATATACTTTGAGGCCATCTACAGCTGGTCCATGAGCCAACATTGGACCCCATACCAGAGTTTTGATGCATCTTCTTTTTAGATGTAGCGCGATCTCCTCTTCGAATCAAAGCGAAAAAATAGCATTGATAAAACTACTGATAACAGGAGTTGATACTGAAAGATCTTTGGACATTATTTTTCAGATCGCAATAATTTGATTGTGGAAAAAAGTATTTTATGATACAACTGTAATATCTGTGGGAAGATACCTAGATTGCTGAAATAAATCACTGGAACTGTACGATGCGGCAGTGGACAGTGTTTTGAAGCCACTATTAGCTTTTCTGGAGGCAACACTACTTGTCTCTAAGACGGTCGGGGTCAAGAGTTTGAAGTGACCATTAGAGGTGACCTCCCCACTTGCACCCTGCACTGTTCCAGAACTGTGTGGGATGCTTCCCTGTGATCTTGCTACGCCTCAGCACACCCCTCCACCTCTCCCCCTCCTACTTCATCTCCTCCTCATAGTCTCTTGGAAGTTGTTACCTCCCTCCATCCCTCCCACCCTCCCTGGCTTTTACGGGGGAGAGTATTAATCGCCAAGTATTTATCCTGCCTGAGAACTTTTCTTTCAATCTTTTTTTTTTTTTTGCCTTCTTTTGATCTTCCCCAAAAGTTATACTCTGTTAAACCTTCCTGAGAAGAGGAGGGGACACTTGTGTGTGACTCTGTGTGTGGTGAATGATTTACTGATGTTTATCAGGAATGAATGGATCAAAGGGGAAGTCGCATGACAGGCAATCAATCAAGCATCAAATCAAGGCTGGCTGAAAACGTCCCTCCCCCTCTCTCTCTCCTCTCTCCCCCCCTGTCTTCCCTAATGGGCACAAACACGATGCCAGTGCAAAACGCCGATAAAGATGGGCTTTGTTTTTTATTTTTAATTTAGTAGAGGAACTTGGCTGCAGTGTCTGAACCTGGAAGGATCACCCTGTGCTCTGGAGCGTTAAAAGTGAAGGAGGGAAGCAGCTTGAAGCCAATGCACACACGCAGATTTGGCACCCGGGCGCACGCATGCCTGCGTAAAATGAAACAACAGTGTTGCCAGTCGAACATGCCTCAGAAGATTAGTGGGGGGAACAAAACCTCCGAGTGGTTCACCAACAAGCGACCACGTTTGTGCTTTTGTCCATCTCCTATCTGCTAAATAAACTTATCTCCAAACCCCTGGTTGTGTCCGTGTGTGTTGGCGGAAGTGTGAGTGTGTGAGAGTGTGTGTTTGCAGAACCAAGGAGGTCTTACCTGATGACCGTCGCGGCGCTTGCTGCTTTCTCCTCGGCATGCTGCTGCAGGACTTTCCGCTTGACTTTTCATGCAGAGATCAAAACAAATTTCGGAAAAGCCTGAGAGGAAATCAAAGCCAGGAGCGTTTTCTCTTCAGTTCTGCAGATTACAGGCTGATTTAGTGCAGAAAAATAAAATGGAAAGTGTTTATTTTCTTTCTTTTGTTCCGGCGAAGCTTTAAATCGTCATTCTCTGATCATCTTTGCAGATCGCTCTGTCTGGTTGGTGACCAATAAGAGACTGTTTTGAATTTGGAGCTAAATTTGCTCAGGTTGGTCCGTTAACTTCTGCCCGTGAAGGAAACTCATTTCAGTCGGGGAGGGAGAGCTGGGATCTCGGTGCGGATTTCAGTCCATCCGGGAAGAGGAATATGGAGCGGTCTGTGCCAGGATCGCCGCGCAGCCTTCACCTCCCAAAAAACGATCTGTCCAAGATTTCAGTGAAAATATTTCACACCTCTAATCGTAGTAAATGTGCGGAGGAGCGGATCTCCTCTTCCTCCCGTCACGGCTCTGGTGGAGAGGAGTCCAGATCAAGCGCTTTCTCTCCGTTTCGCTGCGTCCGACAAGGTGCTCGCTGCTGCTGCTCCCGATTCCCGGTTTCCAGCAGTCTTTGAGAGGGGGGAGATCGGTGAATAAGAGTGAAGGAGTCAGAGTGTGTCAATCAGTCAAGTGGGCATCAGTGTTCCAGCACCCGTGGATGGAGAAAATACTCACGTATACGCGCGGTGTCGGCGCGATTGTCAGTGTGGACACTTGACGAATCTCTCAGAAAGTCATCAGAAAACACGGCTCGGATCAGGCCCGCCCTCCAACGACCGCACATACACACACGCGCGCGCGCGCACACACACTTTGTTGCTGTTGTTGTTTATTGTCGGAAGCGCAAAAAGAGCGTTTCCTGCTGCTTATTTCTCCGCACGCTGAGGGGGAAATGTGCGCACATTCACTTCCCTTCAAGACAGGCTGCCTCTGACAGACAGCACACGTCCATCCAGCTGCCTTTCCCCGGGCCCTGCTGAGCTTTTTTTTTTTTTTTTTTTACTCCACCCCTTCACCAAAGCGTCACCCTGACAAGTCAGAGCCTACCTGTCAATCCTGCCGCTGCTGCTGCTCTAATTGTTCACTGGGATGGCTTTCATTTCGACGCCTTCCTGTCCCCCCCTCCTGCAAGCACACGTACAAACACACACACATTGGTACACGCACACATTTTCACATGACACACAAGGTGCAGGACTCGTGCGTAAAAATGCCGATGGGATCGGCAGTCTTCGCTCCAGAGCCCAGGTTTTGCCAAACTTTTGGTACGTTTTTTACAGACAAGACATTTATTCAGACAAGCATATTTACAACTTTTATGTCATGCTGTGTCCTTGTAGTAAACTGAGGAATTACTTTGTGTCCGGAATCTAACCTTACTTATGTTTGTGTTTAAAAGAGTTTTTTTTCCCTCTCTCTTTTTGTGACATCATCTTATTTGGATAAAGAAGAAAAAACATATAAACCAACAGCAAACATAAACTAATCACTATAACTGCATCTGTCTAAACGCTGAGCAAAAGAAAGGAAAGGGTTAAAGCTTTTGAATAAGATGATGAGCACGAATTTGTTTCATAGATAAGAATGGAAATACGTCGACCTCAAATTCCATCAGAATTAAAAAAAAAAAATACAAAAGTTACCTTATTAAAATGACAATTCTTTGGTTATTTCAAAGACAATATTTGCAGTCAAATCAGTGCCGAGTTAATATTTACTGCGCAAAACGCGGTGCGCAAAAGTGTGCCAAAAACGGGAAGAAGTTTTTGCGTCAGAATTCAGGGAGACACAGAGTAAACAGGGGTTTATTCTGCACCACGGAATCTTCTGCCCTGTGTCAAAAGTTGCGAAAACTGTGTATACTGTCTCTGTGACCTTTTCTGGATCGATTTTGGCGAGGCTTGTGCCATAGGGGAGGGGCTCGGAGTCTGCCATTAATAGCCTATATACACTGCGTCCTAACTATAAAGTGTTTATAAAGGGCACACAAGTGAACTAATGTTGTCTTAAATGAAGGGGAATCATAGAAGCCCATTCTGGAGGATGGCGAGGGGAAAGGGGAAGGCAAGGAGAAGGAAGAGAAGCTTGGTTTTTATTACCGAGTAACAGAGGGTGTGGTGATTATCACAACATAACTTGGATGGCACCAGAAGTGGCTCAGTTCACTGTGGATGCGCGCTTTCCCGCAGCCGGACAACGGTTTCATTTCAGCCAGCTCCTAACACCACCAGCCTTTGGACCGGATCATTCAGAAGAAACCCGGATTATTTCACCCACTCTGACACAACAGGGCCCAGCTCTGCTGAATCTGGTGAGTTTCTACACATTTTTCTCTTTTTCATTCTTCACCAGATAAAGAAATAAACCCCCTGCCGATGTTTGTTGTTTCTCCACCCTAAACCATTACGCACATAAAATAAGGAGCTGCTGCGTCTTTGCGCTCGGTGCCAAAGTGATGATCCACGAACACAGACGGTCTGCTGCTTATTATGTGGTAAAAGAAATAGCAAGTACCGCCCCAACATCTGTCCGTCCCTGTCTGTCAAAGCGACCTGGCTGCTGATTGATGGAGCCCAGTTACGTCACTCTTGCTTCCACACCAAAGTCTGGAAACAGAGGGAACGAGCTGAGAGGCTGCACATTTTCCCTTAACCCCCAACACTCCCACACCACCCGCTGCAAATTCTTATTTTATACTTTAAAAATATTTCATTTTTATATGGGTAATAAAAATTAAAAATTAAAGAATTAATGATATCAAATAACACTAAATAAATAATTATTTGTCAAAATACAATAACACACACTCAGGACTTTGAATTGGTTGGTGTTGAATGATTGAGGCTCACACTTTTTCCTCTGGAGTTTTTGGTTTTTTGGGGTGGGGGTTTCTTTTTAAGGCAGAAGAAGCCTGTGCACGGTTTGATCTGATCTTAGACCAGCAGGGGGGGACATGTAGTTCAAGAGGAGACAGGGTAAAAACCACTGCTGCAGGCAGTTCACCTAACAAATATGGCAACATTTAATCTTATTCATTAAATTCAGTGTTCTGTCCTTTATCTGAGACTTTAAGTTTTTTTTCTTAATCTGGTAAAATAAATAAATATATATATCTACACAACAAAGAAAAATCTACATGTTGCATTTCCATGGAAATATAAATTCATCCAAAGATTAAATGTTTAAAAAGAATAACCATGGGCAAAATAACTATAGCACTAACACCCTGTGTTTCCATGTTATATTACAGATATACTTTTGACCAAATGCTGTAATTTGAGAAAGTTTTTGTCAAATTTCAGGCAGGTCTGGTTTGTCCCAGACTGTCTATCTTTGGTCTTCTGACAAGGACCGTCAGTATCACAGAGAAACAAAATCAAAGACAGATGTATAATTTTTTTTTCTTCCTGATTTTAGAAACTACTATTGAGGCTCGTTTCTCAGTGTCTCCGACAGCTTTGACAAGTGTTATCACTATATCTTTGTCAAGAGTGTGTTTTTTTTTTCAAATCCAAACTTTAATGGAAAACTGTGAAAATTACTGAAGCTTTGCAGCAGCTTTTGGTCTCGCTCCATCTGATTTCTTTTTACCCTCTTGCAAAAATGAAGATTTGAAAGCAGCTGGATTCCATTGTCCAGATTTATTCAATTTAAAAAGAAGGAATTCTCTGGTGGAAACATCGCTTGTGTTCAGTGTTTTGGTGTGTAGATAAATAACTTTTATTTTAATTAATAGCTTTTTAAAATTTGTCTTAGGACTTTTCATGTTCGTTCTTCATGATATATTTTTCTCCAAAATTAAAAAAAATCTTTTTGGTCTTAAAATTTAAATTCTGTCTCAGGTGACCAAATGACTTGTTTCTAGACTTTCTCCAGCTGCACTCTGGTTCCAGGGTGTTTCCTCAGACGAATTGAACTTTTCCTGTGCAGACCTTAAGGGAGTGTCGTTCACTTTGGCTTAATTGTTTTATTATACACCCTCATGGTGCGTAATTGTAAAAAACAAACTTCAGTTTTAACATTAACTAAAAAGTTATAGTTATAGGATAACTTAAACGTTAACTAAAAGGTTTAAATATTTTTGTGGCTATGACAGTTTTAGACAGAGTAAAAAATAACACATCACTTAAAAAAAACCCCATTGATTATATTTATATACTGAAATTCTAATATAATAAAAACGTCGTCATTGTCTTATAATTTGTATGTATTACATTTAAATATATAATATACATATATACTATATTTTGTATTTTAGGCTTCATATTATTTCACACCGTTTTATCGTATTGAATAGAATAGAATTGAATCAATTATAATGTATTTACTATAATGTTATTTCTTCCTTTCACTCTTCCTTCCTTCCTTTTATCATTTTTTATTTACCTTAATGATTTTTATCATATTTAACTACAAAAAAATACTTTGTTTCTTAAATCTGTAACTTCCTAAAAGGTGTAGAAAACAATTTAAAACTGCAAGTGACATGGATTGTACACAGAGCACACACACACACAGACACAAGGAGATGTAAATTGCTTGCTACAGGTACATCACTTACACTTCCTACAACACACCTCCCGTGTCTGCGTACATGTATGTGCAAGTGTGTGTGTGTGTGTGTGTGTATCAGACTAGCTCACCTCGTACACACCAGACCTCTCTCTCATAACAACATTGCTGTGACACAGTGCCAGCGTTATGACAAGTCAACGTGTACTTTTTTCCCGCCCTCGACCCGTGCTTCTCCGTACACACACACACACACGTATATTTACATAGTTTATTGTCTACATTCTTCTACTTCTCTCTCTGTCTCCTCTCGTCCTCCAGGTCTGACTGGAGCGTCTGCAGAGAAGACTTGTTCCACCATCTGTGAGGACGCACTGCAAAGAGTGCTCTCACAGGTTGTCATGTTCAGGTAAAACACACAAAGACCAGATGTTTATATATTAAATTCTAGTTATGCAGAAATACTACTGACATGATATGACTCTTGACAGTAGTTTTAAAGTATTTGGAATCATATCAGATTAGAGTGTATTTACTGTCATTGACTTTTCAGTGTATTTCAGGTACAATTAGGGTTATAATTAATTTTAATTATTTTATTTTAATAATTATTAAAACGGTACAATTAGCTAATAGTTAGCTATCTTTGAAAACATTGCTCAATGTATAATGTATTATGTTTTCTTTGCTATGTCATGGTTTTATTGTGCTTAATAATTAACAAAGATGATGATTTATGTCTAATTTTAAAAGTGAATAGATTCCTTTAACCCTGTGGCTTTAATAACACACCTTTTCTTTAAAAAACATTCCTATAAGGATTTGACATTTAACCTACAGTATCTTTAGACTGAAACAAAGATAAATATGTTTTTCCTCCCTAAGTTTCAATCTGTCAAAAAAAAAAAGTGAGCATCTGGAATAAATGATGGATCTTAGTTTATGCTAATTCATCTTTTCATAATCTGGACTAATCTTCAATCAATGATGGCTCCTATCAGATTGCAGACACTCATCGACAGAGTGAATATAAGGATATATAATAAAAAATTAATAAAGAAGGAGGCTGTAACTTTGACACCGGCGATATCTGCTCATCTATCAGATAAGACTGCATAATTAAAATGTGCCAAGTGTGAGTGTGAGGAGACGGAGGGAAGACATTTGGACGTTTCAGAACAGAGATGTACTTTTCCACGACTTGTTTAATGTGGAGCCTTAAGAAGAAGAAGAAGAGAAAAAAAAAACCCTGATATGTTACTGCCGATTTGACAATGCAATTAAAGGTTTGTAAGCCCTAACTGAGCTTTTCTTTGAGGGAGTGGTGGAGGTGGCTGTCAGTGTGGGAGGAGAATAGGATGAAATGCTGCACCACGATGACAGAAGTGAGTTTATGAAATGATGGAAGTTTCAGGGCGACGCAGAGGTTCGGTGCTACGACAGTGATGGCGCTCACAGCTAAAGGGACAAAGAGTAAATCAAGCCTGTTTACGCTAAGTACAAAACTATTGTTTTAACAGATGAATAGCTGTGATTCTAAATCTTTGGGTCACAATCCGAGTACAAAACTATTGTTTTAACAGAAAATGAATAGCAGTGATTCTAAATCTTTGGGTCACAATCCCTGTTAAGGTCACAACATGATTTCACTGGGGGTCACTGGCTTCAAAAAAAAAAAAAAAAAAAAAGGAGTAGCCAGAAATCCTAAAATACCAGAATTTGGCTGACCTTGAAGGGGTTTTGATCAGTACCGGCTTTGAACTGGCGTCTTAACCAATGAGAGCATTTTAGGGTGGGGCTAAAACAGCCAACAGTGTTGGAGGAAACCCTGAGAAAGTGACCAAACTCCTTACTTGCATATTTCTTCTCTGTCCGTTACAAACTTAAATTTTCTTATTTCGTGTTATTTTCTTAACACTTAGAGTCTATAGTATAACCATAACTAAAAGTGTGCAAAAAAACAACATTTAAATTTAGTAGGATTTTTAACTTACTTTAGTTACAGTATTGCCGTCGACACGTCTGTTGTTCTGCGTCGGCCTTCCTGGTTTGATGGATGTCACAGAGAACTCTGCATCAAGAAGCAACAAAGAAGCACAAATAAATTATAATTATTCAATTCAGCTCCTGTTGCAGAAATATTTGTTTTTAGGTCATGTATGAATGTACATGTCTGTAATTCACTGTTGGTGGTTCTAATTCACCTTGTTTTTATGTCTGTGAAATAAATAAATAAATATAAATGAAATAAATAAATAAATACATGAAATTAGTTCTATGTTGGTGCTTGACATTCCCTAAACCCGGGCAGGTTACATTAGCTTCTGTGATTTTTAAAAAAAAATCAAGCCCAACTTTCATCCCTCTGTGACCAAAACGACTGCACAACAATTGACACACACACACACACTGATGTGTGTAGCAGCCATTTTTTACTCATGTAAACATGAAGGGTAACGTCGTGTCTCCTGTACATGCGGGTCACTTCAGTGCCATGTTCCGTATAATGTGAACAACCGTGCATACGGATATATCTCAGCAAAAAATCAGAATCAGAGTTGAAGCCTTTAATGCAACGACCACCAGAAAATTCTGGAGAATATTGTGGATGTTGTGTTGGTTTAGAAGGAGTAACGGGGCATCACTATAAGGTACAGCACACACAAACATTTCCATAAACCAAACGTTTATATAGTATAAAAATATATCAAATTTTAAAGAAATGCTTCTCAAGGTTTATTAAGACCAGATAAAATAGCCTTTACACCCTTTTTTAGTACAAAAATAAATAGAATTTAAAAAGATCCTTCTTAAGGTTTATTAAGACCAGATAAAATAGCTGTGATCAATTAACAATTCATTGAGAGCCTCAAACTTTGGACAATCATGTGATCGACAGATGTGGTTTTCACACCAGCAGACGACATTGTAAAAGTTAACCTGGACAAGAAGTGCAATAAGAGCTAATCTCAACAAATGTCTCACCTGTTAGTGTTTTGATTTTGTTTCTTATTTACCCTCCCACACACTTACACACACTCTCTCTCGCTCTCACACACCTGCAGCTCTCTCAGAAAGTTCTCTAAACGTTTTCTTTTCACCATTTACCAAACCAAAAGTGTAAAAAATCAGAAATTAATCTCTTGATTATGTGACGCAACATTTCCTGCCTTCTGACACAAACCTGATTAAAAAAATCTTACTAAATGAAGTGACACATTTCACCTTTAAATAATACCTGTCTATCTCCTCACTTCCTCCTCCGTCTCTCCCTTCCTTCCTTCCTCCCTTTATTTCCTCATTTGCCTTTTGTTTTCTTTGACACATGAACTCCAATTAGCACTTTTCAGCCATTAAATGGAAAAAGAAAAAAAAGAAAGCAAGGCTGAGCTCTTCCTCAGATTCCCCTGCTGAACTGAACAAAGAAAAACTGTAAAGAAAAAAAAACCCTGAACTTTCTTTTCACACAACAATTATCAATGGTTTTGTAGGAAATCTGACGTGTGATTGAAACAGTAAATGTGATTTAAATGTGTTTGTATCAGTGAGAACATAAACAAGGACAATTACTGTCTTCTTGTTTTTTTTCTCTTGTGAACACTCCCATTTCTGAGATTCTTTTCTTCTGCATTTTCTTCATCTTTCCTCTTGTTTGTCAAATTAGTGCTCCCCAATCCAATGGCTGCACTCCTAAATTTAAATGAGCGAAGATACAGATTTGCACAGAGCCCTCGCTGTGGGCTTTGGAGGCAAAAGAATCCGTCACTGCTGCCGGTTGGTGTGTTGTTACATTAAAGGGAAGAAAATGCTCTTAAAAAGGTGCTTTTTCTGACATTAAAATGACTTGTGCGCCGAGCCGCCGACGCTCCGTTGGTGTAGTTTGAGGCATATATTTATGAATAGGAACCTTTAATTAGGGCTTGTGTTTCCTCCCTAGTCACATTGAGGGATGGTCCTCGCCGACATTCATTAATGATAATCACCAAGAGCGATGGCACAGCTACAGGCCAAGTCTCAGGGGAGCCGACACTTGAAAAGAAGCATTAAATTACACAGAGGGACTCTTTAATTGCAAAAAGGAAAATATATAGCCATCATTGTTAAATATGATCTTTTTGTGAGCCTTTACTGGTCGAAGGATTTGTCTGAGGCTTTTCTTATCCTCACACTGTTTTCAAATTAATCTGGCCACTCCTGAGATAATTTACTGAGGCCATTTTAAGAACATTCGCCTCAGCACTTTTAGTTCTTCCTTATCGGAATCCAGTCTAATTCAGGGATGTTAATACATAAATAATAATAATAAAAAAAACCCCCACTAATATTGTATGATTTGAAATGAGACCTTAAAATACAGCTGTACATTTACTGTGAGGGTGAACATGATATAAAATCAGGGAGTGTTGTAAAAATTGAATATACCGTATGTAGCTGTGGTGTGAAGTACAAGATCAGATTGTGAACCTGCAACTATAGCTAGATAGCCTGATTTAAGTATTGTTTTTAAGCTAACAAATAGTCAAAACATTTTGAACTTCTTCATCTTTTTACTACATCTGTGTTTTGTTTTTTTTACTGACTCATTAATGTATTTTAAACAATAAATATTTAATTGTCTTCTTCTTCTTGTAATGGTTAAAGCATCTGTTCATGTTTAGACATTAATTAAAATAAAGTGTATGTTGACGACGCAGTGACATGAGTTATTCATACACACACACACACAGTCAAACTGCTGACCTCTGATCAGGACACACGCAGCTAATGATCACAGATTCATCACAGCTGACTGAACACATGCTGACCTGGGCAGGTAGGTCGTCCAAGTCCCTCCCACATTTTTCTATTTCATTTTTCAGTCTATCCATAAATGTTTTTAAAATTTTGCCCTGTACTTTGTTTCTTCATTCCTTCCTATGTTAATTGTAGATCATCAATATAATCATTTTTTTTGTTACCACTTCATCCTTTTGTCTGCCATCCCTTCCTCTTCCTTCCTCTTGCCTGTGCTTCCTCCCTTCCCTCAGTTCAAATCTACCTTGGATCCAGATGTAGAACTTAACTTGGCCCACATCTATTTTTACCTGTTGTAGCGGGTGGAGGGTGAGGAGGGTGTGAAGGGACGGGTGAGTGCTTCCAGAGGTGAGAGTGGGCACGCTGAGAACGAAGAAGGAGGGTTGGGGGAGGCAGGGTCACGATGCTCCATTAATCAAAAAGAATGACACTTATGTCGTGTGTGTGACAACCATCCTGCCAGCCATACGTCTGCTCCTCCTCTTCCTCCTCCTCCACCTCCCCCTCCTCCTCCGTCATCCTACTCAAACAGGGCAACTTTAGTGATGGGGTGGGTGACAAAAGAAGAAGGGGAGGGGGTGAGGGTGAGCCGACTTTATTAATCAAGCATCTCAGATTAATTGTTATGAAGTGTCAGCCATAAATTCTCCATTTGGATTTAATAATCTTGGGGGTAGACTTAACAATCTCTGTCGTGATTTGAGTTTTATTGAAGAGGCTGCGGAGACGGAGACAGAGAGGGGGGGAAAGAGACACAGGGAGAGGGAGAGCGAGAGAGAGAGAGAGGCGCCGTGACACAAATAGCTTCTCAGCGGACAGTCCCTCTCCACATGACAGTTATGAAATACAATTATCAGCCAGATCTGCTTAAGAATTCATCAACTGCACCCCTGCTTTCCAAGGAGAGAGGGAAGAAGAAGAAGAAAAAATATCCTACACACAAAGCAAGTCTTAACTGATAAGATTCCTCTTTTCCCTGCAGCCTTTAAACTATCATTTCAATTCTCTGTCTCTGTCTCAGACATGTTCCGTCACCGCAACGGTACGGCGCCAATATTGCTTTGGAAGTGCTGCGTGTGTTATATTAAAGCATATATCATTAGGTAATCAGGGAATATGCTAAATGACACACCACATGCAAATCACTGACACAGTGAGCAGTTTGTTTGAAATGTATTACCCGTTGATTTTGCATCAGGGTCAATAATAGCAGTTAATCTCCACATGTAGCAAAAAGAAGATATACTGTCAGGGAATCGAACAGCGTCCTGTCAGGCGCTCAGAAGTCACGGCATCATAAAACGCAAATGATTTCAATCAACTGTCATCTAATTGCAGTCGTATCTTTTGAAAGGAACGCAGACCGGCCACCATGCAGGTTGACAGTGTGCATAAAATTAGCATAGCTTTGCATACTGTGATGCCATTAATGTTGGTTTTATGGAAGATGTGGGTTATACCATCTATTTATCGGTACAGTGGTGTTGTCTTAGAGGAAGAAGGACAAAACAGTCCTGGTGGTATTTGTGGATGTGGTTCATCTCCATTATTCAAACCAAGACTGTCACTTTTCTCCAGAAATCAAAATTGAACAAATTCATGTGACAAGCTGAAGCTTAATAGGCCAGGATCCGGCCCAATCATTGAATAAGGCACCAAATAATGGCATTTTCAATATGCAGCGTACAGCTGTTCACCAACCCATTAGGTCACAGCCTGAACAAAGCTGACAAATATTAGCCATTTTAATTGACGTCTAGATTACACACTGTCAGAGCTGTTGGAAAATGCCAACTTTTTTTTAGAGATATTTGAACCAAACCTTTAAATGTAGTGCACAGTGGGTTTACTGTATACAACTGTATACATATATATATATATCAAAATGCTTGCTACTACCTCAACAACTCTACAGCCCTGTCATCATCATACTATCTTTAAACTTGGATTGCCAAATGCTAATCACAACACGTAGCAACCAGTCAGAACACAGTCCACAGTCATACTCAGAGACTGTAGATCCAAACACTTTACTTGAACCTTTCTTCTGCCGTGCTCTAAGAGTATGGATATTCTAGCTTTGAATTAAAGGTGACAGCCTTAATGTCTGAACTATTTTAACCAAAAAAAGACAACTCTCCTGCATCAGACGGCAAAACAACCTGGCCTTGTTTCTACATTAAAAGATTCATTTGTCACGTCCTGGAAGTGATTTTGTAATTTCTCCAATGACGGCTGGTTGTCAACATAGATTTAAAAGGCATAAAGAGTGTCTCTGTCTTTTGTTTGCAAAAATAATGGGACGTTGTTAAGTTATTTGTGGGGTTGGGAAAGAGGGGGGGAAGCTTGTTAAACATGTGCCTTCAACTACAGGTTCTGCTTTGCCAGATATCAACTCTGATCACCGATGCCAGGCCTCCGTGAGGAATGACGATAACCGGATCTATGGTTAATGTTAGCGCTATCAACACTGCTTCATTGCCTGCTCTGGAACGCCACAGCCAATCCCTCACTGACACATTGCCGGCAGAGCCTGGTTAAATCCTAACTCATCTTCTGCTGCTGGTAACTGCGCTTGTCTGCCTGTGATGAGTGGATTCTGAATGATTCTTTAACTCTGAGCTCCTCTACTGTACAGGGTTGGTAGAGAACTGTACGCAGCACTAATTCAGCCAGACTCTGGACAAATTTTACACTGATGTTGTGACACACGAGCACAGCAGGAGGTCGAACCACAAGTAAACCATCAGTGTCGCTCATGCTTAAATACTCTGCGTTAGTGTGATTAGGAGGAGAGTGAGACAATGAATGTCATGTCAACGATATGCTAGTGAATTAAAGACGGAGCATAAACTTTCTCTGTGAAATCTGACTCGTGTTTTCATGAAATTTGCTTTTAGAACAATCTCTTATTAAATAATTATATTTTAGAGAGACTTTTATTTTTAGAAACATCACCATAATAAAATGAAGTCTTATATCCCTTTAATATGTTAATATTTATAAAATAGATATTTAAATAACTATGAACACTAAAATATTGTTAAACCATTACTTTTGGTAAGTGAAAATGTCCACCATAATTGGGATTTTTATGCAAATATTTGGACCTACTTATTATAGCCCAGAAGTGGCTAAAAGTTTTTTTTAGTATTTTTAGTTCATCTGTTGTGACCATGTGACCATGATTGTCACCAAAGACAATTTGCTCAGTAACCATGACTACAAATGTCTAAAAGCAGGCACTTTATCTCAAATCACCTTCTTTAAACAAGTTATTTTTGTACAGCAGATCATGTCATCACATTAGCTATCAAGTTTAATTCATTAGCTATCAAGTTTCATTCTCAGATTTCATAAATTGCCTTTGTCAACCAACAAATCTAAGAAATATTTCTGCTCCATCTGGGCCTCATCACTTCTCCAATCAGCCACCTGAACGTCTGACAGAGATACATGTTTTCAGTGAATAGGAAACATAAATAAATGATACAACTCTGCTCCTAACTGACCCCCCCTTCATAAAACCCCCACTCCTCTGCTCATTGCGTCTGCCCCAGTGGTCAAGGACACCCGTATCAGTGGACGTCAGGGTAGGAACCCATCCATCAGAAAGCTCCTGGTAATGGAATCAACCAGTGACAATGATCATCAGCACTGCAAACAATGGACCATAAACATCTCCTGACATGTAGTCGAATGCGAGTGAGGTGGTTGGTGAGGGGGGGCTGAAGGTTTAAGGGATAGTGTGTGTTTATGTGTGATTATGTGTGTGTGTGTTTGTTTGTGTGTGAGTCCATCAGACAGGGTGTGTAACTCGAGGTGAAACGTCGCGGCAGAGAAGTGGTGAGGAAGATATCTGCCCCCGGGGACGATGTGGTGGGGCCGATACACGCCACGTCTGAAAAACAAACGTCCCTCGGGGGTCAGAGTTCAAACAGGCCTCAGCTTATTTTATAAGACTTTGCATCTCCTACTGTATCTCCCATTCTTCCTGGATCTGAATGCAATTTGTGTTTCTGCAGCATTAAAGCCCAACAGGAAAGATTTAAGCTGTATGTGGTTTATCTGTGTCTCAGATCAGGGAAGAGAAAAGACACGTCCTGGAGGAAGTTTGCAAACCCAACAGGCCCCTGGTAGTACAATTTAAACTTAAAACAAAGCAGGTACTATGCGTAGGAGGATACTGACAGTCAGGCTCAAATGAGACCAACTCCAACTGATGTTTTACTTTTCCGAAATCGAAAGAACATTTCAAAGGAACTTGATTCTAGTTCTTAATAGAGACATAGAAGCAGGTTTTGTCCTAGTTCAGAAGACAAACCACTCCAGAGATCTACAGAAAAAGTACATTTCTGTTGACAACACCTTGTACAAAGTGTTGCTATACAATGTATTTATTATTTTTTTCTAAAACTTTTCGACCTGCACATGTTCTCAGTGCTGGTCACAGAGATAATTAATGATGTTTCCATGGAGTAAGGCTTATTACGAGTGTGGAAGTGACTGTGGAGATAAAGACTGAATTACAACAGGGAAGTCAAAGGTTCAATACCAGCCTCTGTTTGTCTGGCTCCTAATGTCAGCAGACGGACCCAGCCAGGCTGGAAGGCTACAGTCTGTCCCTTCCAATGTCGGTCTCCAGCCTGTAATAACAGGTTGACTTTTGTCTCTAATAAAGCACTGGGCACAAATTCTTTACCAAATTATTGTCTGCTGGAAATAATCTGCAGTGATGATTTCTCGAAGCAGGAAGAAGACAAAAAATACTGCATAAAAAAACAACAAAAAACCCCAAAAAACAAAACAAAACCCTGAAAAACTTCTAATCTAATGGTGCAGCTTCCCTGACAAAATGTTTAAACTCAAGTGTGGGCAGTGATTGTTTTCCTTTCTCTCTCACAGTCAGCAATTAGAGAGGTTGAAGATTTCAAAGACGAAAAGACTTTTTTTCCTCCTTCTATACCGTATGTTCAGTTCACATCCAAATGATAGGTTGTTGCTTTTGTCAAGCCCGGTGTTTCGTCACTCTAATTTTTCCGTCAGCTGGTTTCTCTTTTTCTCACGTCCATACTCTCCCTCTCTCTCACACACACACATACACACACATAGTTTAATTAGCCCCCCATTTGTCTCAGCTTTCCCTTTTTTCCTCTGTTTATCCAAATGTCAGGAATGACACTGTCCAATTAGTGCAATAAAACAGTCTAACCACTTGGAACAGTATGAAGGAAGAGGAATATTCTCGCCTGGAGCTCAAGGTCTTGTGTTGCAATCATGCATTACTGCGTGTGTGTGTTTATGTCTGTGTGGGCAGCAGGTTTTAGACATCAGCAAAGGTCCAAGGTCAAAATGGCCTTAAACTATCCGAGACTGTCCTTGGATTTCCCAGGGTAAGGGACTTCTGTTTGTCCCTGGAAGAGACGTTTTTGCAAAATTGAGAACTCAGGCTTTTGTAACCAACACCTCCCATGTCTTTGGCAAGAAAGGCTTTTGTTTTTACATCAACTGACTTAGCTTATCAGTTGATCAAGTGTTCTGGATGAAACAATGAGAGAATATCAGTAAAGACTTTACTTTAAGGTAATTTGATTAAAAAAGAAAAGTGCTACCAGGATTTTGAACAAAGCACTGATGTTACACTAATTCAGATTGTTACATTAATTATTTTTTTTAAATTACAAAACATCAAGGAGGTGCAGGGACATTACGAAATGCCCTGAGTAATTAAGTGAAGATATTTGGGTTATTTTCGTCGGCAGTATTTGTACAATTTAAGTCCTTGTTGTAAAGGAGAAAACTTGTAATTGAGCTTATTTTTTACAATTTGTGGCAGGATAAATTAACCCAAAGATTTCCTGGCTCTTCATAAATCCAGGCTAAAAGCTGGATAATGATGCTTGGCAGCAATTTACTAATTGTCTTCAGATTAATAATTGGCCGAGCTGCAGCTGAAGTGCACATCTAAGAAGTCTTCTCCTTTCCTTTGCATCTTCATTAAAAAAAAAATGCAACAAAGACGACATCATTAACAGTCTCTCCAAATTGTAACAGTCATCAAGAATGTCTTTAAAAACGTGTCCTCCAGCTTTTTGTGGAGTGTAAATGATATCTGGCTCATTCTGCTGCTGGCTAAATGACTGATGTGCTGAATGAGACAGTCCTGTTTTGACACTTTTGAAGGCTGCCGGCTTTTTGAAGTATATGATTCTGAAGTGGCGGCATATGCTTAGCCAGATAAGTCATTTGACACACAGACATCACAGCCTGCAAATCTTTCAGTCTGGCTGCCTCCAGTGTCCACGTCTCCAGCATTTTTTTTTCCCCCCCAAGTTCACTTTACAGCTGTCACAAATGACAAGGACGCCGCACGCAAATGAGCTAATTCTGAACACGGAATTAGACAGCTGTCGTATCAAGAAGAGTTAAAATGATTTCAGACTACAAATGTTGTTAATTTGATCTCTTTAAAAAACCTGATTTGCTATTTAAGCACCAAAGTCTCCTCTCTTTCTCACATCATTTTGTTCATTAGGGTAATTAAATTAACTTCTCCGTACTTGAGAGAGGATTTTGATTTAGACCAGGCATCATTGGAAGCAACACAACATAACAGTGAGAGTCATTCAACAAGAGAAGCTGCGAAGCTTCCTCTGCTCCCCTGTCTCCTTCGACTACGTTCAAATAAAGACACAGTACGCTGCATATTGTGTGTTAAAAAAAGGCAGTATATGTCTACAAATGAACACATGCACTGTCAAACATACACACACATGGCAGCATAAGTGGGAAGGTGATGGGAGGGCAGGGGATGTGGGGGGGGGGCTGCTGAGGTCCGGACCTGCGTGAAAAAAAAAACAAAGTCGCTGACACCGTGACACTTCTTTGGCACCATTGTTGCGAGTGTCGTCTGCGAAAAACAGGCCTCTGAATAAATGCATGTGAATGATTTACCTACAGGATCTGCCACCTGAACACACACACACACGTATATACAACCCCCCCTCACTCTCACCAACTAACACACACACACACACAAAAATTGCATATACGGATGCAAAACAAGAGCGTCTACCTCCTCCCTCCTCCCTGTTAGAATAGATATGCTGACAGACGCACACACACACACAGGATTACACAGAGAAATGTAGTCAGGAAAAAAATCCTATGGTGTGGCCTGTGTCTCAGTCACTGTGTGTGATAAACACAAATGTGAGATGCATCACACAGACTCTCACTTTCTCTTAGCTACAGAGATATTATAGAGTGCTGTATTTTCCAGACAAGACGTAACACTGAAGTATTAGTCACATCTGTCAAAAAAGTGGATTGTGGAGAAATACAAAAAGTTGCATTCGTCACAAAAATCCAACAATTGCCTGAAGAACATATTCCAAATATATTAGCCTTAAAAGCTAACAAGTTCACCTAGTTTCCGCATCTCTAAATCCATCCATCCTGCGGATGAAGGACATTCGCCGTCTCCTCTTTAGTTGTATACATTTTCATTGGCGCAGAAGCTGCATTCAAATGTCAAGGCCGCATGCAGTGCCCTCTTGTGGCCACAGATGATATGGGGTATAATTTTGATAGACAAATTGCCTCTATATAAGGCGCTGGACCAGTGAAACTAAAACTAAAAACCTGCTGTAAAACATATCAGGACAACAGCTCAGAGCCACCTCATGTGACTGACAGCGCGAAAAAGCCTTTAATGAATGACGATACAATTATCTGACAACTGGTGAAACAAACACTGACAGTTGTTTTACACATGAAAAGATTTAATTTGCTTTTAAAAGCATCAGCAAGGATCCTCAACCTCATCACTGGTAGGTAAAACGGATAAACGCTTTTCATCACCGCAGAAAAAAATGGTAGGTAAAAATAGCAAAAAGTTGTTTAATTCAGGAGAAATTAAACGCGAATAAAGCGTTGGTTAAATGCTGTCAGGGTGTGTTTTTCTTTTCGGCATACGGAGGGTTAAGCGTTTTGTGAGTCCACCTTTGACAGGAGACACGTCCTCGGCAGATGGGCAAAAAGTTGACACTTGTGCAAAGGAGGAAAACAACAAAGTCAAGAGGTGAAAAAGTGAAGCATCACAGAGAGATACATCATCATCTCACCTCTCTGACACTCTGTAGGGCCTGACCTTACCAGGCTGCTGGGTTGTCAGAGTGGCCTAATCAAGTAGTAGGCAGGGCTGCTGCTGCAGCTGCCATGGTCTGAGGATGTGAACGCAGCACTGACTTTAACACCGCAGACGATAAAAGGTGTGCAAAGGAGTTCTGCCAAAGATAGAATAGCTACACAGGTAACTGTTGATCAGAAACACACACAAAACAAAAAGGTTTAAATGGCTAAACACTTTGCCTCAATGAACTTTGGTTTTAAAAAGTGACATTAATCCAATCCTCTGAACAAATCCATATAACAGGCAAAGGAAACGGAGACATTTATATAACAGGAGTTATCCAAAAATAGAATATAAAAAATAAACATATAGCTAAGAATAATGAGAAGCAGAGTAGGTATACTTACATATCCTTTTTAATTTCTTAATTAAGACTGTGCCTGCTGCAATTTAATGTCCTTGACAATTAGTTTCTAGAGCTTCAAATATGCTATAAATACTTAAAACAAGTAAATATAGTATTTATAGAAAACGTTTAAAAAAAAAAGATATACTGCACCGAATCTATAGGTCAGCTTAAAACTAATTACTGGGTGTAGGAAAACCAGAATTCTCCATTAAGTCCATGCACACAGTTTATCACACTTCAACACAAATCATATTGTGTGTTTGGTTTTTTTAAATTTATTACAAACATACTAAAACTTGCTGTATTTTCTAAAGGCAGTCGTTTTAATACCACTGCTATCCACACAGTTCAATTTAAAGGTGGAGACGGAGACAGTGAATATCATTAGGAGCCACATTAAAAATATTATTGACCTTTCCCTGGCTGAGAGTGCTCATCAAACCAACTTTTAAGAGTCTCTCTTTCATGTACAGTGGTATTAACATATGCTGCTCTTAATAAATTACCTCTGCCACTTTATAAAAGAAAGAAAATTAAGCACAATTCTGTCATTTTACGAGCCTGTAAAGGTGAAGGCCATGCATATAAAGTTTTTTTTCTAACGCACCGTGAACTTTGGAGGAATTCTGTGACAGGTTATAAAATGATTCTCTGCAGGGAACCATCAGCCACATACATTAAAGATGAGCTTCCTCCCTCAGTGTGGGAGATCATACAGATGTGTGGATCTACGTTATTGTTTAACAACTATACCAAGGCTTAAAGTTCATATACATGAGGCAAGTCGTCCGTCCCCCCCCCTCACACTACCCCCTCCAGTCCCCTCCATCACTTACTATCAAAGATTCATCTGTTATAAATGACCTATGGAAATCTATCGTCTTAGTGTTGGAGCAGCAGATGTTCTCCTGCTATTTCTTTTTGCAGATAATGCTGCAGACGGAGCTCTGAGGTCAAAAGTGTATTTTAGATAACATGAAGATCTTGTACAGAATTTAAATACATATCTGTATTATTATAATTTGCATTCAAAAACAGAGCTGCACATATATTTTGAATTCATGTAGATATTTGGTTTGGCCACCGGTGGAAAACATTAAGAAGAATTGGAAATTCAGTCAACATAAATGCAACACTTAAAGGTGAACTGTTCACTTTTGAATTCTGATTGGCTGGTACAGTACTAAGGAAGAAAGTCATTGGTGTATCTCAGTTCTTGACATTTAGAAGATCTTAGCATCACTACGTCACTTAAGGACATTTCAGTGACACACAGGTGATGTGCACCACACACACACACACACTCCTGCCCTCTGAGTTACCCAGGGACATGTTTCCATCCATTAAACTTTGCAGTTGAATTTCGTCTGAAGTGAACAGACTTTTTTGGAGGTGCTGATATCCTGTTGTGATTTTCATTTGAGTCTCAGTGTGTGAGTGGTGCTAATTTGATCAGCTCTGTCTCTCCTCCTCACTCACTGTCTCTTTTTGTGAGTCACACTGTTTCCATTTTAAACCTCAGTGAGCAGTGGGTGGACACAAGACGGTATAGAAAAGTGGTGACACAAGTGAAGTAATGTCACGGAATCGGCACAAACTCAGGAGTTGTGTTTGCTTCAGGCATCTCCACTCATCACAGCAGCCACAGTCAATTGCTAATCTCGGTTGCTAGGACGTTAATCTTCAACTTGTAACATGACAGTGATGTCAAAACAAAAGCATCTGTGGTTAGAAAACTAGTAGGGCAGTAGAAGACACACATCTAAAACTGGTCAGATCTTTTTGGAATCAACCAGTAGAGGGCACAGACTGGAAAACATATACTGAGGACGGAGTAGAAAACTAACAGGTCAAGGTGACAATACTTCCATCAACACATTTTCTACTGCTTAAAATTGCAGGATCGCGGGGGAGTTGGAGTTAAAACTAGCAGTTTATTAGAGAAGCCAGATTCAAATCTATAGATCACTCCATCTACAGTATCTATCTATCCTTTGTATGTTTGAATCAGTACTTTACCTTTTATTTATATTAGCTGTGTTAAAAACAGAATAAATGAGTTGCTAAAGACATACTGTATGTACAGCTCTGTGAGAGTAACAGAAAGTCCTACTTGTCCTGGTCGTACTCTTCAAGTGTAAAGTTTTACTCAGTCAAAGACTTCTCTGGGCTCTGCCTACTGCTATCAACTCCACGGCACCGATGACACTGGAAACAGGCCTGTTTGCAATATTGAATCAGCCTTGACAGCGGAATAACGTCAATGCATGAAAACCAACATTTCATTGCACTTGACCCCATTCCGACTAGTTGGAGCCAACAACAATTTTGCTCAGCGTTGCCACTCAGATGAACATGACAGCAGAATGGACACAAAAGTGAAACTTGGCTCTACCTTATCTGACTCTTCTTAAAGAGAAGAAAACACAGCCAATCCAATGCAGTGGTGGAGAAAACACGACTCACAACAATAGCATCCAACCAATAGGACTGTCAAACCACGCCATCTCTCTTGGATGTAAAAGCTTTAAGAGCTGAGGCCTCAGTGACATCCACAGCCTCTGGATGTCAAAGATGGTTGAAGACTTGAGAGCAGGCCTCTGTTTTAAAAATACTGCATGTGGGTGTGTGTGTGTGCACGTCTCAGCGCAGCAAAAGTGACATTTGAGGGGCACTTTACAGAAGCCGACGGTTGCTAGGGATCTTCTGTATCACCTAAAGAGCCTTTGTCAGTCATTGGAAAGCTGTCACCTTTCGGGGGGCCGATACGGTAGGGGGAACCGGCTGACAGGTAGGAATTAATGAGAGGTGTATGACAGCAGACCTCAGTGCTCCTGAGTGTGTGTGTGTGTGTGTTTGTGCTAGTGTGTGTTTTAGAGTAGATTCAGGCATTTGTGACTGAGGTCCTTTGTCTCAAGAGGATGAACTGCGGTCTTTGTCATTCTGTGGCTGGAAGAATGTAGTTACAGCGAGAAAAACACGAGAATGCTGGTGAACTAAGACTGATATTTAAGGTTGTTCTCTGTTGTTGTTTCAGAGTCAGACCTCCACAGCTGCACAAGCTTTGATAAATACCAATGAATAGTTGTTTAACCTAGAAAAAAGCGTCTTCAGGAAAATCAAATTCTAATAAATAATTTGGCTTCATTTTGTTGCCATGTCTGGTTTTACTATATATTATCTTTGAGCCTTTTTACTAACTATTCTGGCAGCTGTTAACTACTGTGATCAAACCATGGTTAAAGTTTGTAAACTTAAAATCATCATTTTTTACATACTTCTAGGTCAACCTTTAGTATTATATATTTTACTTTTCAATATTATCCAGTTACATGATGCTGTTCTTGTCATCAGGTTCTATTGATTAGATTAAGTTAGTCTTATACTGTTGTTTTTGAGTTTTTTTTTTGTCCATTTAGTGAACTTCTTGATCTAATTTTGACTCAGCTAAGCATTTATTTTCCTTTATTTGCTCTTGGCAACACTACAGTACGTGTCCCTGTTAGAATTATGAGTGTATACAAGACCTAATCTACATAAAATGACACAGGCACAGCAGAGCAGGAGACAGGTAAAAACTTTTTTTCCTTTTTTTTCCATCTGTGTCTGCAGCTGCACAAAACCACATGTGCAAATCCTTGTAGAACAATTGTCGCAGCTCTTCAAACACGCTGCCAAATTACATTCTCTTTTACCAACATGTGTCTGTCTGCCTTTATGTTTGTGCCATTTTGTGTGTGTCTGTGTGTGTGTGTAGGGCTGATGTAATAATCTGTATTCCCGCTCCACATTACACACTTCTCCATCGCAGTAAATGAGTTCTGTCAATGTCTCTGCATCTCAATTACACCACGGAAATAATAGGCAGAAGTGCAGCGGGGATGAAGAGGACGGCGGAGGAGGAGGAGGAAGGGGAGGAGGAGCAGCTCCTCCACTGAGATCAGAGGCTTTACATGTGACACTCAGTGACTTGTTCTCACTCAGTTAATGTGTCAGCACAACCACTCTTCACCGGTCAGTGATTGTTAAATAAATCCGTTGTAAAACTTGTCTGTGTTTCACAGACGTCACTGCTGCACGGGCGGATGTTTCTGTTTGTGGGTTTATGTGAAGGTCACACAGCTATCTGTGAGACAAATCTCTTAATCCAGAAGATAATCATGGCAATGGGAGTTTTATCTGCTATGGACAAAATGATGCATGTTGGAGAACAAGGTCTAATGTGCAGAGTCAAAGTCAAAGAGTCAAAAGTAAAGTCAAATCAATGAAAGGTTCTATCAGCCAACAGCTCATAATGTACCAGGACGAGGAAACACCACAATCTAATGAAAAAAAAGGTCTCAGCATCAGAGTCCATTTATTTCAAATATCTTAATTTGATCCCTGAACAGGGTCTTTAATTCATATGAAGAATAACTCAATGTGGTTCTCTATATTTGCACACCACATGTCTGACACATGTCAAACAAAAACCTCTTAAAGTCAAATCAGCACCATGGTCAGCTCAGCTCTGCGGGCAAGTGACATTCATAAGAGTTTAAGAGACAACCACTGACCTCATTAACTATTCTTATTTCAACAGACACCTGGAGTGGATTAGAGTGAACAACAACAGAACTTTACTACTACTACTACTACTACTACTACTACTGACTACTGAACTCATACTGTGCTGTTAACACTGAACCAAAGGTAGAGACTGGACTCTAGATTAAACCTCAGCTTTTTATGTTTACAGTTAAAAATGTATTTATCTGAACTATAACTGTATAAAACCCTTTTTATGAAGGCTAACTGCAGTCAAAACAGTCAAGTTATTATCTTGTGTTTTCTGTGGACATCCATTTCATCACATTATCATTAGTTCTCTTTTGCTCTTAGATTACATGCTTCTTCTGCCCTCAAGACAAAACATGATTAGCTCCCTGAAAGGCCTGATTGACCTTGATTTAAAAATTAACACATTTTTAGAAATAGCATCGCGCGATTAAAAATTCTAATTATTTCCTTTGGTAACGTGATGAGCAAAGCCGACAGGCCTGACAGACAAACCTCAGGATGGTTATTTCCATGTGAGCCAGAAAACTCTGCTCTTGATTTAAATATCTGACTCTGAGGATCTGACAGGGAACAGAAAAAAGAAGAAAAAGAAGAGAAATGGAGAGAAAAAACAACAAGCCAGCCCTCAGCCAGTGAGTTTATCAGCTTGGCACCTGCTACTGGAACATTCTTGATGAAGCAAAGGTTGTCTTCATTAAGCGCATTAATATTCATGACGCATGGTAATTTTGACACAGAAAAGGTCTTGGTAACCTTTTCGTGTGTGAGGAAATTTTTTTACTTCTCAAGGAAATTACAGTCCGGCAATGACTTAATTAATGCTCGCTTTCTTGGCCACGGTTTGAGGGCCTGTCAGTTTGGTGCTGCGCTGGCTGTCAGGCACGCCGAGGGTTTCGGGGGAGAGAAAGATTGAAAGAAAGGAGGAGACAGGCGAGGGGAGAAACGGAGAGGAGAGGGGGAAATAAAGTCAACAGACAGAGAACATGTTAATAGGTTTGACTATATCGCCTCCCTTTTTTCAGGTTACTATTTTACTCTTACTGACTCAAGTGTAGAAACATATTGTTTTGAAATTTTAAGAGGTCACAGGCTTTGCCCCTGAAATACCCAGTACTGTACAATACTTTAAGAATACAAAGTGGAACCAATTCCAATTTTTTTCTGAACACGACTGTGCAGGGAAACCAAAACAACTTCCAACAATAT
>NC_024324.1:6114619-6131719 GCF_000523025.1 Cynoglossus semilaevis | reverse complement strand
TTTGCCGTTAGCACAGACGATCCACGTATATCCAGATCAAAGATCAGGATATTACAAACTGCATTCACAAGAACTGTTTTTTATTTCTCTGGCAAAGGTCCACACCGACTTCCACAACAAGACAGAAATCTGCATTGAAACCAAAAGACCTGGTCTCACCACATTTTAAAGGCACCGACACATACAGAACTGCAGGTTGCTCACATTTGTCCCTGAGAATAATCTATCACTCCTGATTTTTACTGTAATTAAAAGCAGGCAGGCAGACAGGACTGACCGGTGCTTGGCTGCTGCTGTGACTGACAACAACATCAGGATCCACTGAATCAAACCAGTGCACAACAGTTTAAATGGCTGACGTTTTTACAACAATACTCATGTTCAGCTCCCTAACACACTAACACACACACTCACAGGGTCTGGACAAACTAGTTTCCAGTGTAGTGACTAACAGCGCAGCCCACTCCGACACAGGGCAGTAAAAAATGTGAACATAAGGCAGCATTTCCTTTATCATGTCCCATAAAAATAGCAATTTGCCCAAGCGCTTGTAGCACAATATGGAAGGCGGTGTGTTTGGCTGATAATGTTGAGATGACAGATCGTTCCATACAGGGAGGTTTCTCTGCTGTCTGCCTGCCCCGTGCAATAAATCGCAGAGGAAGACCAAAAGAGAGGGAGGAAGAGGGAGCAGTTGGGAATGAAAGAAGAGGGAGGGCAGGAGGAGTGACAATGAGAGACGAGGAGCCGCGGTCAGAGATTCAGTAGAGGGCAGAGCCGCTGACGCACAGCTGAATATGGAACAAGAACATATTAAAGCTGTGTTACAGGGTTACAGTCAAACACGTTTCTAAAAAACACTTCAGATAAATGTATTTTAAATTTTGGCTAACTTTCATGTACTTTTAGATGAGATTCATATTTGGCAAATTATTCCAAACTTTTTGTTATAAGCAAAGCAATATTCTGATGCACCTAAGGCCATGTAATGACTGATACTCTGGATTCTTAGTTTTCTAAGTTTTGTTTTGTTAACAGTTGGCTTGGTTTTTGTCATTTTTAGCAATAGACTGGATCCTTTTTTGTTATTTTTAGCCTAATTATAATATTTTGTTGGCTGTTGTTTTGTCTATACTTGACAATATTTTCATATATACTCTTTGGTGATAATGTATGTTACTATACTGCTTAGTTTTAAATATAATTTTAAACTTTGTTTACCTATTCTTACACCAATACACTATTCTTGGTATTACCTCCTGGCTAACTGTGAACAATTTATGGTTAACACATGCTATCGATTGCAAAATTAAAAGCTAAAATGGTAAATGCCAATAAAAATGTTGACTTCATTACTACAAATAAACACTCACACCATGTTGAGTGTTGTGTACTACTTTTGTTCATCTAACTTCAACATTTTCTGACCTAACAGTCCATCATGATTATTCTCATTAGGCACAAACCCATGGTGTAAAATTACAGCCTGTGATGCTGCTTTGTGTAGTTGACATAAATATATTGTCACTGTGTGAATATCTCATTCATCATATAATAAATGAATTTATTTCAAACACAGGCCCAAGGCTGCAGCGTGCATTTGTGGACGTGACACTTTGTTGAATATGGAAATGCTGTTGAGTCAGACACTGGGACTGATGAAGTAGCTGTACGTGTGCATGTAATAGTGTGTATGTGTGTTGAAATGTTCTTCTGCTGTATGTGTAATAGTGTGTATGTGTGTGTGTGTTGAAATGTTCTTCTGCTGTATGGTGTTAATTAAACTTAGTGTAAAATCACTGGAATCACTGACCTGCGTGAAAGTATGTGCTGCCTATTTATTGTTGTAAACAGTTTTAAAACAGTGATAAAAAGGTCACAACATGTTTAGACCATATAAAATCACAAATAAGCTAAAGATTTACTAATAAAAAAGATTAGCTTTAATACAACCAAATAAGGACTGGAGCTAATAAAACTGAGATTTTGTAAGAAATGTATGTAGTCATTATTAGTTAATAAGTACTTTAAGGTCAGCACTTACAAACACAACGAGTCTGAACTGCTGAAATGTATCACAGCGTATTCCATGGTTACAGAGATCTTGTTTCTGATTGGTTGAAGGGTGCCCAGTGAAAAATCAGGACACAAACAGTCCAGTCAACAGTTTGACCAGTGTTGTACATCACCGCAGGTACAGGCAACCACAGCAACAACAGATTAATGTTCTTCATACGACAGCAGCAATTAATAAAACATAACAGAGGTGAAATGCTGTAATTAATGCAACTTTACTGCAATACACAGTAAAATGTACTGCATGATCTAAAACAAAGCAGTGAAGAGATGAACTATTTTAAATTATTCCAGGGATTTCAACTACGAGTTAAAATAAGAGATTAAAAAATCCTTATAATAGGAATGCAGGTAAAAGAAAAACAAAATCCAATTTTTAGACCTACATTAAACCAAAGAACGTGCCATGACTGGGCCCCGAGCCAGGCTTTGGTCTTGGTTGATGTCTCTTAATGTAATTTTTGATAATAATATTTTTTTTTATTTTACTATTTGCATGAACAAGTCTTATAATGAAAAATGAATACATCAGCCATCGAGAAGACGGTGGCTGCCAACTCAAGGTTCGGATCATAAAAACCCAGAACACCAGGCTGACACCACAAATGGAAGTAATCTCCACCTGAGATGTTTTCATCGTCCTAAGACGTCTTTACGGTTTTAATTCCCTACTACTTAGGTGGATTACAACAAAAGAACCACAGACGCTGAAACAGTCCTGGGCTTCTTATTTTCAGACCACAGAATAAAAAAGGGAAAACTTTTACGAGTGTAAACCTCAGCTTCAGCATTCCACTCACACACACCACATCAATTGTTATGACTGCCTGTAAACAGAAGGCCCTGCAAACATTTGTATTTTGTGTTTTTGTGGGACAGTTACGGCACATTAGCTTTAAACATCCGCCGCCGCGATGACAAGAAACAGGAACAGACAAAGTTCTGCGTCTGCTCTTGTGATCTTCTTCAAACCCCATACTGATTCGGGGTGCTACGTGTCTCCATCTGTACTCCCCCCACCTCCCCTCCCTTCCTCCCTCCATGTCCACCATTAGGCAAATAGTTGCCTCTCTCATCTGTATCATGTCTGCCACCGTCCCCACAGGACAACCACACACTTGCTTGCTTAAGGATTCAGGAGCCACAGCCCCCGTCCCACTCAGTACTGCCATGGATCAAAGTGACACTTGGTCAGCATCAGCACATTATGAACTATGGCCAGCTGCCAGTGCAGACACATTGTTCCCTCTGTAGTAATGTGAAGAATATAGAGGTTCTGCTGCTGCTCCTAATGCTGCTGCTGCTGCTGCTGACAGCTTATTCACTCTCTTATCTCCACTCCTGCTCTGGACTCTAGATGCTGGGCTGCATTCAGATGTTGGAGTGATGATGATCATCCTCCGGGCCTGTGGTGACCTACCTCAATCCAGACCTTTACCTACAACGGTCTGACTAAGATCCAAGGTCTGGATCTGGACCCAGTCATTTACAGGGACCATGTTTTTAACAACAAGTCCTAAACATCTACACAAGAATATTTTGCTAACTATAAGACATTTCTGATACATTATATTGTTATATTGAAGAGATTTTTGCTATTTCAGCAATCATTTTTTCTAGTTCTGTAACATATTGTCCTTTGTGCTTTTTTTTATTTTCTAAATTCAATGTATTTATTTATTATTCCTCTTCCTTTAATCTTAATCTTTCTTCTTTTAGAATTCCAGCTTTGTCTTAGTACCATAGTATATGGTATTCTTGACATTTTTGGCCAAATTAATTTTTGCTACAGCTTATTTTTAGTCACTGCATTTTAGTCACGTGTTTCTGGCTAAATTCTCACATAAAAAAACTACAATGACAATCCAACCGTATGGGCAAAAAACTTACAGTAAATATTTAAACAGCTGCTGTTCAAACATGTCAGCTGTACACAGGTGACACCGACTGTTTACTAAACTTACAGTTTTCACCACTTCACCTTCTAAAGATGTCATTTAACCAGGTCTTGTTTCCCAACTGCAGTGATGAAGAAAATCTGATCCAAAATCCCGCCCAGCTTTGACTCCATGATGAATGTGTCTGCCCTCAATCATTCAATCAAGCTGACACACAGAGCAAAACAGATCTTGAAGTAACAGATTGTAATTCTGCTGCACCTCCCGACCCCTGTGAACACTGTTGCTTTGGATGTTCATCATAAAGATGCAATCTCCTGTGAATGTGATTAAAAAAAATGACCTCATTTCCACAGATGAATCAGACCAATGCAGATACAATCAATTTCTTTTATTCCCCATCTCTCATAAAGCAAGCGGGGCGCGGGCACACACACACAGACACACACACACACACAGCCAGAGTAATGCTTTCGGCTGCAGCTAAAAATAAGACGTCTTTAGACCGGACTAAACTGGACTGGACCAGACAGGACGGTTAGTATCTCAGAGACCTCAGACCCCAGGTCTCACACTGACACCCTTCATGTATGACCAGGTGCCATCCGTCCACTGAATAATGAAGCAGGTGATTAAAGTGAGTGATGTCCAGCCATCTATTCTCTCAGGTCTCCTTTTTAATGTTGCCATTAGGCTCCAGTGTCCAAACTTAGCTCACGGAATGGCCTCATTTACGGTGAACTGGCAGTGAGCAGTATATCGAGGAGCACTTCACATCATCTACATTTAGATTTACACTAAACCTGACACTGACACTGATACAGAGGGAGTGTTTTTTTCCCTGCACATACTGCTCAGTTTATATACCAGTGTAATTAATGCCACAGTCGCTGAAACTGTACATATGCTCATTAGACACTTGTGTGTCTACACCGTACAGCCATATTTTTAGACACATAATATATATGCGACTAACTAGAATAAGTGCAGCTTTGACTGTAACATGTGATTTTCTGCTGCGGGAACCAATATAGAAATATTATGACCTTTTTGGGTTCATATAAAAACTTATTAGCGAGATACATTTGCTTGTTTACACATTCAGCTATTTCAGAGCTGCCGATGCTTACATACAAGCTGCTAAATGCAGCATTGTGTTAACTGGCTCAAGGCCAAGACTAAGAGAGCATATCTGTATTTTTAGTGAAGTCTTATCAGAAAGAAAGCTCATTAATGACAAATGTAAGAGTACATTTCTAAAACAAGAGATTTAATATGTAAAGTTATCTGATCTGCCAGACAAAGTTGGGACTATCTTATTATTGGAGATCGATTAGCCTGTAGATGTCTAACATTTAGCTAGAATAACAAAAATGGTGTTGATAGATTAAAGATAGACTAAAATGATCACTTCCTGTTCAAGGATCTGTTCAAACGGTCTTTCTGCCAAATTCTAACGCCACTTTACTGCTAATGATTATTGAGTCAGATTTTAAATTTCTCATTCCAATCAAATTACACATTTACCTCATCTACAACACATTATTTTATTCTTATTCCACTTTGACGCTTTTGTTCGTTCTTTGTCCTTTGGTATTTGTTCAATCCTTCGCTCCGTGTCCTCTCATTTTCCCGCAGGGATGAATAAAGTTTTCTGAATCTAAATCTATCCTGTTGGTGCAACACACTCTCTGGGACTCTTTATATTCAAATGACACATTTCAATGTAACCTTGTTTTTCGGACTCTAGATTAAAAATGAACACACATCCTTTTATGCGGTCTGTAGCCGTGGCACTTCTTCGTCTCTCCCATTGTGGCCTAAGTGTCACCTGACATGTCAGTGCTGTCTGTCATCGCGGTGCCTAAGTGGAGGTGGGACCCCGGCATGTCACTAACACTCGGGCATTACAGACAGCTAAATGTGCTAATGGTGTGGTTAATGTAGTGCTATTCACCCGTGGATTGACCAGATACACACACACACACGCACACACACTTCAATACACACACACATCACGCAGTGTGCATGCCTGGAATGATCCCTCCATTCACTCATTCTGTCATTCAGTCACAGAAACAAGATTATTCACTCAGACATTAACACGCTAAAAGAGTTGAAGGCGCTCTCACACGTCCTGACCACTCACTCACTCTGTTACTCAAAAGAACAGGTTTATAGAAACACATAAAATATGAAAATATTCACATTTGGTTAAGTAGTTCTACTGTCAAGGTATGTGGTCATTTTAAATATCTGAAGGTGTTGATGGATGGTCTAAAGTTATTTTTTTCCAAACCAGAAAAGCTCATCTGTGGATGACTTCTTGTTTTCCTCACTTGATGTCGGTTCTCACCTGAATGTTCTACTACTAGAAAGTTGTCATGTTATTCTGAAAGATTGTAATGTGGTTGCAAATGTAACGATGGGGCCTAGATTAAATTATTACAAAAAATTATAGCACTATTCTACTGTATCATACAAAGCATTAAACAATGCTAACAATGGCTGTGTTTATTTTTATTTGACAGGGTTTTTTGAAGCTCAAAACTTTTGAATCGGGGGCAAACACAAAATATTGACTAAACTTTAGCAGAAACTTCGTAAACATTCAGTTTTTTTTTTCATCTAACTCCATCTGAATTTTTGGTTCTTATAAACGACATTTGAAAGGAACTGGAATTTTAATCCTCAGATGAGGCGAGTGTCGACAACCTCATCCCCATTTGTACATTGAAGACACTGGGATTTTTCTTTGATATAGGATGGTGAAGAGTCACCACTTTCTTCTGAAGAGCTGCATGCAGCTTCAGAGCTTTAAACAGTCAGACCTCCCACTGACACTGATCTAAATACAGCATGTTCTCCAACAACTTGACTAGTTAAGGAAATATGACTTTTTTTCCCTCCTGCCAGGGTCCTGTAGATCAAGACTTGACATCCATGTATTTGAAACAACTCTCTACCAAGAGCGTCTCTCTGTAGGACACTGTACAACCTGGTAGAAGGAGGGTAACACTGACGCAAGGCTTTGAAAGCAGCAATTAGCACTCCTGGTGGTCCGCACTGTTGTGTTTTTTTTTTTTCCCTCTCTTTTCCCTCCGCTCATTCTGTTCTTTTACATCCTCTTGGGAATTGCTGTTAAGGGATACAATTAATTTTTTGACACAAAAATGAAAGTGTTAATTCACCTGTGATAATTAGAGCTATTCTTACTGCATGTTGATGAATGTAAATGCAGTGTTTATTTATTAATTAATTTCCGCCCTGCCGTCAGAAAGAGAGCGCTGCTAATGGTGTGATCTCGACTTAAGAAGGAAGTCTCAAAGGAAATAGATTATAGACCTGCCCACGAGTAATGAAACATTGTCAAAAATGTTCAGAAAAGTTACAGTGTCTTTTTAAAAAAAAATTAAATACATGTCTGTAGCATGTTGGAGGCTGGTACTGACATGAAAAACTTTACAGACTTTACAATCCATGGTTTTAGTTGTCACAAATTATACCATGGATGTAAAGACAAAAATATATCTGACAAAATTACACTAAATATATTATCAATGATATAGCCTTGCATTATAATAGTTTTTTTTATTACTATTCCCTTATTCCCTAAACTCCTGTAAAACCAAAAACACAAAACAGTCCACTGGCCTATCCAACACTTAATCCAATACTCGTTTTCTACCAAACTTTATCAAACTATTTGGCTATCTACATAACAGTTTATAATTAAACAATTGGCAAATGAACACAATCACTACCTTTGGTCTAACTTTGGACCCCGTTGAGGCAGATATTCGCTGAGTAGAAGCTAAGCTAACTGATAAACATCCCACAGTTTAAATTCTACAATAGAAAATAGAGTCTGGAGAATAATATACAATTAATGAGAAATGATGACTCTTCAGGGTGGACATGACAGAACTCTTGTAAGGAGGATGTGAAGGCTATAAATAGATACAAGGACATTTTACTCCGGGCTCTGGCCAATTTCTGGGCCTGGTTTAACACCTGCTTTAATGTGCCAGTAAAAAAGGACATTAATCACTTAAAATTATCAGCCTGCATCTTTGTATCTGCACATCAACAAAACATACCCAGGGGTAGCAATATTCCAGCAGACATGGTTCTGCAGAAACTTGTCAACCTCACACTCACAGTGTGGTGTGGTCTCGACTCAGTCAGTCATGACAATCAGTGTCCGGCCAGGCCCGACCCGCTCCATCTTCCCTGGCAGATGCATAAAAGGCAGCCATCTTAAATCACGTCTTGTGGCGCACATCTAATGACTACTGAGCCCCTGCATATTTCAACATTAATTCATTAGAGGCGGAGATTGGGGGGTGGAGCGGTGAGGAGGGGGTGAATCGGTGGTGGCGGCGGCAGGAGCAGCAGCAGCAGCAGCGAGGAGAATCCTCAGCACACTCTGATTAAGGCCGTTATGTTTTATAGAAGCCATTTTTCAATGCCTCCTCTGACAGCACTTGAGGTTATTAAATTGCAGGCTTCAATGAGAGAGGGAGAGGAAGGGAAAGTAGAAGAAAAGGAGGGGAAAGAAAGAGAGAGGGATCACAGAAAAGAAGAAGAGGAGGAAAGATAGATGGAGGCTAAAGAGAGTGCCAGAAGAATTAGGAACCGCGCGGAGACAGGTTGCCAGGTCTGCTTTGTCTGCTGATAGTGAACTTCTGGTGATTTGTTTGTGCATTACCTGTGGTTTCTCCAGGGTTATCTTCATCTTATAGCACTAGATTAGTCTGTGTATGTAGTACTGTACATGGGACGCAGCTATTTTCTCTCTGTCAGCCGTGATACAGGGATTGAGTGAAGATAAGCTACAGAGGACAACAACACGTCCAGTGAACGACCTTGAATCTGATGTTTCCTGAGTCGGCTGAATACACCACATTCATACAGTACAAAGTTAGACTACAGAGTCTTTTGGTCCATGACCATCCAGTCAAATGTACTGAATACCTGATGGTTCTATGTAAAACATATACATTAAAAATATCCTCTCATCGCTCTGCAACATATCTCAGTATACACAGTAGTAAAGTGGAGACGTAGCATTTTAAATCAACAAAAGTCACATCAATGGCAACATGTACCAGGTGTATTGTTGCTGTATTGTATCTAGGTGCAGTTAAATGAATGTTAATGTGTGTGTTGCTGGATTTAAAAAACCTAAAACAGAGAAATTCTCTAATTCGTGCTCAGACTCAGTGCAGAGGGAAAACTCAGCTACTTCTAAATCGACATTTATCAAATTTAAATACCCCCAGGACGCGTGTCCATAAATACAGCAACTTTCTGCACAAACTACAAACTACTTTTCTCAGAAGAGTTGCCAGTGCAAACCCTCCAGGTAGTACACACTCACCTTGCACAGAGTTGTTTGTCCAGCGATCAGCAGAAGAACTCAGTTGTTGTGATGTCTGCAGGAGAGAGAAGAAGAAAAAAAACGACCTTCAATGGCAATTCTACTTTGTTTAACTGTGAAATTGGGCAAAAGGGAAATTAACGAATAAACAAATACAATTAGATTTAACAACAGAGGTTGGATTAAAAAACTACTGAAGAGCTTTCTTTTTTTTACATAAAATGCTCTGGATTTGACCAATAACGGTGGATGGGGCAGGTGGAACTGATGACCAAACATGTCCTTATCTACTAGTAACTTTGACTAAGAACTCATCGATTTGAATGTAAAAATTCCTCAGCTCTTTCGCTCTCTCTGTTACAATAAAATTTTCACTCTCTCATCAGATCGTGCTGGCACTTCAACAGCATTTGGCAGCACAAATGTAATGGAGTGTATTTATGCGCTGCTGCTGCTGAGAACACACTGTATCAGCCAACATTGTTTAACATACAAAAAGAAAAGAATAATGTGGATCTGGTTTGGCTCACTGTTCATCTGTTTATTTACCTTATGTTCGTATCTCTGTTGAGGTCACTTTAAAATCATTAAATTTATTATTGAATTATCTTGTTTCTCTGAAATTAACAGTTTAAATTGTTGTGTTTTTTTTAAATGTGTGTATAATTTTGCTCATTCTAATTAATTGCTGTTCCCCCCATTGGCTCATGTTAGTTTGTCAAATTCTAAATGTATGTTTTAAAACATTAAGACGAATAAGTATACACTAAATGCAAACTGGATCCATGTTAAAAAAGTTACTTTTCTCTAATGAAGGTGAATGAAGGACTGTGTCTTTGTCCTTTCTTTATCAACAATGTTGCACAAGTCATCAGTGAGAGAGAAGTTAAAAATAAATGATGTTTTCATCACTTTCCAACACAGTGCTTTGACTTACTGCTCAAGTATCACATTTATTTGTAGAAAAACCGCCACAGAATGGACTAATTAATGGATGAAACTAATTGTCTGTGGACTTACTTTCTTTAAACAAACTCTGTTGTTACAACTGCATGTAAATAAATGATATAGAAACAGAGTCTATTTTTTGAAAGACGGTCCTTATGTTAATGAGGCGTTTAATTGGATTCTGAGAAATAGAAGAAAATATTTATTTTAGACCGTTACAGAGAAATGGAGTGAGATAATTCAGAGTCTGTACGGAGTTGTCAGATGTACAGTTCATTTTTAACAAAAAAAAAGAGGAAATGTGGTGAAAATATATATTTAGTGGTCTATTAATTTATGAAGCTTTGGGTCTCTTAAGAAAAATGACTCTAACGTGTCAGAGACCAAACAATAAATGAGGGAGAATCGATTGGTCCATCACCAGTGAAATAATCATCAGCTGCTGCCCAGACCATTTTATTGTCATTTTACTGGTGACAGGAAAACAAAGAAGAACAAAGATAAAAAAAAAATAAAAAAAAATCTGATTTTAATAAGATGGGCTGAGGGGTGAAGAGGCTGGGGTGAGTGGGGGGGTGAAATCAACACATGTGAAACAATAAGATTGACGGCTTGTACATTTGGGAGACAGAAGAGAAAACAGAAAGAAAAGAGGAAAATGAAGGTAATACAGTGAGTGGGGGAAGGAAACAGGCTTTTACAGGCTAAATGACGCCTGATTCCCTGGATATTTGTTCTCTCTCTGGGGAACAAATAGTTGTTGCCTGCTGCTGACAATTTGAGAGGCTCCTGTGGGAAAAAAGTCACTAAATAAAGCAGATGAACACAGGAGTGTTTCTGTGTGGTTCATTGAGTGACAGTACATCCAAATATCCAACAAACCACCAAGGCATGAAATCACCATTTGGAGTTAGGTTTAGCAAAAAAAACAAACCAAAAAAAACATACATATATAAGAAAATAGGCTGACTGGTACAGACAGCAATTAAGTTAAAAGTTAGAATAAAATAAAAAAAAATAAAATAAAAGTAACTCAGAAAAGGACAAACAAAACTCTGAAACTTGGAAGTCGTAATTCTGGGATTTACGTCTGATTTAGAGAAGAAATAAGAAAACTACATAAAGAATGAATTCAGATTCGCTTTATACTCAAAATTGTCAAACAGAACCATTTGGATGAGATGTTGAATTACATTGAAAACAATGCCAGATTTTATTGGAGATGGAGAATTTTAAAAAATCAATCATTTTCGTTTGCCAAGCATCATGGCTGCAAACCTGTCTGTCACTATCCAGTTGGAATTATAAATTCAATAAATATTAGAGTTTAATAATTTCAGAGTCTCACCAACACAATGACTGAATAAAAACTGTTTTTTTCTTTCTTTTTTTTCAAGCCAAAAGACAAGCCTGGTGACATAGACATGCAGCGCAATAAAAATTCATTGAATCCATACAACCAAGGCCCAAATGGATGGTGGCAGCTGGGTCATATTGCATCTGTGTAGATAAGGTCAGGGGTCATGTAAAGTTGTATGAGAAGACTGTATGCTTTCATGCATCATGTAGCAGATAAAGATTTTTTTGGGGGTGGGGGGCGAGTGAGTGTGTGTGTGAGAGAGGAGAATGTTGGACTGTTGTGGAAGATTCAGTCAATTATTGCGATTCTTAAGTCTCCATTTGACGTCTGTGGTGTCAACCAGACACAGTGGTACGTCATCACTGGTGTGATGTACATTATAGTAAACTGATACTATTATGAACCTAATGTCTAAGCGAGTGTTGACCTAAAGACTTGGTAAAATAACTGTCCATTCCTTTACTGCGTCTTATCTTCAACAGATCTATGCGAGTGTGTGTGGAGGGGTTAGCAGAGGGAAGGGAGGCACGTGCGAGTCTGTGAAGCCATTCATTTGACTTCCACACTCTCTATTCAAATAGCTCTGACCTATTTGTTGTTTGATGTCAGCCCTTATTTCACAGCATCCAGCAACAAGCCAACAGCCATTATTCCCGCACAAATGGCATGGACTTGACATGGACCCAAAAGCGTTCATATACCTCTCTGGCCCGGGGCCACAGTTTGTCATAACACTGGGGGAATTATGTATTATGCCTGCGCCCGCTGATGACATCACAATAGCAGGGTGAAATATAAGCTGTGATATGGGCAGCTGATTGTGTGGTGCTGCGAGGGCTTTCATTAAAAACAGCATATCGCTCATAAAAAGATTAGAGCTGGACAGCTGTTTCCTGATAGTAGTAGGCTTCTTCTGTAGTGGCTTCATCACCAGCTGCAGACAAACATGAAAAATAGGAAAGGCTCCGAGTCTTGACTCGTGCTGGATCGTGACACTGCGCTGGGCTGAGATCAATATTATCTCACTGGATTCTTTCAGTTTATACGTAACACTGAGGATGAAATTAAAGTACGTAATTAAGGTTGAGAAAATAATCTATTGATGGGTTAATAAATATGAGGGTCGGGACAAAATCAATACAGGAAAAATACTTTATAGTCATCCTCTACGATTAAGAAGTCGATATTTTTGTATTTAAATGTAAGGTCATGTGGTATTAACAGAGCAGGCTGTGATTTAATTACATCATTCTCTAATTAGAAGTTAATGAAGAAAAGTTAACTAGACGTTCAATAAATTAATTTTCTCGAGACATTGTCCCAGACCTTACTGCCGGAACATCAGTCTTTAAAAACAGATAGATTCTGCGATAGTAGCTTATAGAGCAATGTTTTAATAATTTCAAAATCTCTTAAAAAAAAAAAAAAAAAAGACTTATCCAGAGCTGTTTTGTTCACCCTGCTACTTTCTTCGCCATCTACTGAGTTGAGTTTTGAAGGTATATATTATTCGTTTTATGTAAATTAAAAGCCAGAGAATCAAAACTCAACAACAAAAACAACTTCTATGTTTGGAGTAGTTCTGACATAACAGGAGTCTGTCGTCTCTTTTCTTCTGTACAATTCTCATCCTCTCTTGCTGCCAGTTGTCTACAGCCCCCACAGTGTACTGTACATAATTGAACAAATACTGTACATAACGTTACAGATAAACAAGAGCAGAAGAGTCGGTGCGGAATTGAGGAAGAAGCAGGTGTACAGGTGCCATTATTAATTTGGTGAGAGGGCGGCCGCAGGACGGCCTTGAAGAGCACAAAGCAGCTGGAATCAGCTTCATCAACTCACCACATCAAAGACTCTTAAGTTGGTCTCATCAAAGGTGTCTCCGCTGCTCCGCTTTCAGTGTCTACGAGCAAACTGCGGGTGTGTCATTCTCACTGTGAGCTTCTCCAGAAATGTGGGCATCAAAAGAAAAAAAAAATTACTCCTACGTACATCCTAGAAAAGTGATATTTCCCCCAACACAGGGCTGTGTTTACATAAGCAAATGAAAAATGAAAGAAAGCAGTCACACACACTGGTCCACGCTGCTTTTGTTTAATGTAAAGGAAAAGCATGTGTGGCTTTTGTCAGGGAGAATATAAGTGGAGTGTGACATTTAAACAGCAGTGTGAGCAGTCGGTTCAATCTGTGACAAGTGTGTCAGACGTGAATGGAAATCACTCTCACATGTGCTTCTCCACACTCCAGTTCAGAGAAAACATATCCAGTGCTAACACAACAGAGTAAAAAATAACAGCATCACACACACACACACACACCCACACCCACTCACGCACGCACAGATCATTGTTAGTGTCACATATGTGGCTGCTCTGCACAAGTGAGAAAACTCTCTGTGTAATTTACTGTTCTGATGCGCAGCGAGGACAAAAAGCCATGAGCTGGTGTCATGGCACTGTGCAAATAATGAGAATAGCCCAGTGTTCATTAACCCCACGGATAATTTAAAGAACAACTGTCAAGGTCGGAGCACAATATTCATGGGTGTTGGAGCAAAGTGGCCGATGTGTACAAATAAATTCTCCTATTCTCCTTTTAATCCAACACTGCACAGCATAAAGCACACAGGTGAACAAAGTTTCCTTTTTTCAACAATCAAACTTGATCAAACTTGAAAGCGGTAACAGTAATGATAATCAATGATTTTTAAAATACTTCTGAGTGGCTAGAGTCATAGTCATTAATTAGGATGTAAAAATAACATTTTACCTTTGGACTGTGCAAAAATAGCAAGTAACAGGTGACAAGTAAGGTTTTGCAAGATTTTTCAGTCTTTTCTATTCTATTTTTTTTTATAATCAACTGTTAATTGGCCTGGAAGGCAACTCTGAATGTTTGGATGGATTTCTATTAGCATTTACATAGTACTATGGAGCTAAAAGTATGTAGTAAATTGTACATATATACGTATGATAGTCTTTGTATCTAGACTTAGTTGAACTTGTCTTTGGAGACGTTACAGGGCCAAACCTCAAACATCACTAAAATACTGAAAAAGTATCACCAAAGAATAAACTGCTATCAGTTAAAGTCACATTCTACTACATTCAGGAAGGCTGTATCTTTTGGGAAAAAAACATTTGTTTTGTACAATATCAACTCAATTTATCAAACCAAACCACAGTAAGAAAAACAACTGTGGTCCTATGAGCTCCCAGAAATGTATGACTTTAGTGATACTAGTCAGAATCATCTCAAAATAAATATGATTTTTTTCCCCATCCAATTTACAACAACCTATTGAGCAACACAAACGTCAAATGACCATACACACTGTCTACACACACCCTGACAAACATTATATACTTGATATAACAATAATAAACCAAGATAAGGCAGAGAAGGAGAAGAATAAATTGCAAATGTAGATTGGAAACCCAACAAAATTGAGAACAATGATCAGGCAGCACTGGGGACGCGGGGGTGGACAGGGACACAAGACAGAGCGATGTGACCATTACAGGTGCGCTCATCGCAGACGGAGGCGTTTGTCGAAAACAGAAAGGAAACTTCCCTCTGCAAGACAATGGCTTTGGACAGGAGCACAATAGCTTCATTACAGAGTTCACATTATCAGGGTCAGGAGAGATAGAGGGGAAATATCAGAGTGGACACATTCAAACCACAGCCGGCCTGGAAGCCTGTCAACCTGGCGACTTGGGCCTCAGCTGTGACAACGCAGGTTTTTTTTTTTTTGTTTTCGTAATCTGATGCTCCTGAAGTTGGCAGTGATGAGAAATGGTCAAATAGGTAGTTTACAGAGGCGAGGACAGAGATTAATGGCTGGGTTAGAATTCACGGCAAACGCCCCTCTTCCACTGTGGCCTCATGTAAGTTCACTTTCACCGTTCTGATACAAGGTCCTGGAATTGTAAAGAACAGGCTAGGAAATAGGGGTGTCCGTTTGGCAAAGAAAAGACACTATTAAAAACAAATTTGCTCTAAGGGAACGTAAAGCTGATGATAAACTTTAATTCACAAACTGTTAGTTTTTATTTTAGTTTTTGGGTGGTTCTGGGTAAATCTACAGCTGTTTTACAGCCCAAATGTCTTTCAATTATCCCTGAAGGTCTTTTATATTTGATAGTGTTCTGGAACAGACCTCAGCCTTTTGTTTAGTCCACTAATTTTCTCAAGGATTAAATTACTGACTTACGCTGTCCAAATGGAAAACAAACTGCCTTTGTGTTTTCCCCACTAACTGCAAAGTTTCTTACACCTCAACAAATTTATTAGTTCCAGATGCACATACTACAGATCACTTGTGGGGGTTAATCATTTTAATCTTGTTTAATATTTTCTTTAAAATCAAAATGAATGTTGTATGTTTTTATAAAAAAACATTCTTCTGTCTTTAACTTCAGATGTTTAGCATTAGAGCCTCTCAAGACTTATGAAACAATGTTAAGCTTGAAATATAGTCCTGATTTTTCATCACTCATGATCTCACCATTAGTCCCGGGCACGAACCCTTTCTGAGGCGCCATCTATGAGAGCTGACCAGGCTATCGATCAGACGGATCAATCACCGGCCGCGGCTGAACACAGGCTTTAAGTGCTCATGTCACACTTGTTCACGTCCAGTAAGCGGACCTGTCATACAATACCTTCAATCTATTATCAAAACTGTGAAGCCCTGTGTGGTGAAAGAAGAAGACGTAGAAACAAAAAATGACGACAACATTTAAATTACTGTGGCTCCACGGAAAGAAGAAACAAGAAGAGAGGAAGGATTTCTGAAATAGTTTGAACTCAGAGATGTTTGCATTAAAAGGAACTTCTGTCATCCAATCAAACTGGTTCTTGTTGTTCGTTCATCCATCCACTGCTTTATTACTGCTCCCCAGCACTGATGAACCGCCGTTTAACAGAGAGCTCACATCTGAAACAGGCATGTGCGTGTCAGTTGACCATTTGCTCCTCTGAGCATTGAATTTTCCACTAACATCTACTGTAATCAGTGGCAATGTTACACTTTGGTAATAAAACACAAATTCAGAAACTGTATGTGAGGAAATGTCCAGCTCTGCCATTAAAAGGTAGTGAAGGTGAAACTGGTAAGGAGATAAAACATCCCATCAGTGAATTTAGGTCAGTGGAGATGGGGAAAATATGAGAACTGCCCCCAAAATAAAGCCCCAACCCCAACAAAAATCCCCCAGCCTAACAATTCCCACATCATCTTTATCTGAGAACCTTCAGATTTTGCTATTAATGTGTCATGTGTAGGTGTGTATATAGACCTTAGAGTCATTGTCTCCTGGCTAACAGCTCAAATAAACCCTCTCCTTCAGCAGGGAACAACCTACAAGGTTGCTGCCCCTCCACGGACCTGCTCCGTGTCACGGACATAAAGTATTCTAATTTCAACC
>NC_024324.1:6096692-6114573 GCF_000523025.1 Cynoglossus semilaevis | reverse complement strand
TTGTTTGGCGACAGAAATAGATGTCCAATTAAAGCCAAAATTGACACAAAAAGAAGGAGATGAATAAAGAGTGCCACTCTCAAGGACAACACGGCCCGTAGTGAAATGGATAAACATTTCATTACCTAGATTAATCCTGTAGGATTGTCCTGCTCCACCAGCAGCTGTAGTATTTCAGCCTATTTTAAAGTAATTTTATATCAAATATATACTTTTTAAAGAATATAAAAAGACTAATAACTCTTACATTTTTAAAATACTTCTTAGTTCCTAATAATAAAATAATTGAAAAATAATAATATGGCTCTGCTTCTAGGTCATGCAGTGCTTAGGGCTGGCACAGAGGCATTCATATACTTTATAAGAGATCATTTAGCATATTTCTAATATTGTATAGCCTTAAATGTATACAAGGGTAATATTTGCCCCTTCAGCAAAATAACTAATTTACTTGAGGGGCAAAAGATGAACCTAAACCTTTGATGACCGTCTTCTGAACCACACAGTGACTACTGTATTTTTAGAGAGAGAGTTTTAACAAAGTAAAAACTGTTATATTGAACCACTTTTTAACTAATTTTAGATTTAAATCTTTGGATTATAGTACAACAGCAGCAGAGGCATTAGAAAGTCTGCCTGGTAACAGACATCAACATCAACATTTTAAAGCACTTCAGTCAAACATTACATTTGATAGAATGCCAGTCACTGCTAAAAGCAGAGTGAAGTAAACAGTACTCACAGCATCTCAGCAGACTGTGATAGATTTTGTTATTTGCTCAGGCACTCTGTGACCTCTGTGACCTTGTCATAAATTAGACTTTTCCTTCAATATATAAGCAGATATCTGTTATATCGTCTGTGCAAGGACGTGGGTTACAATAGCAGCAGAGTGGCAGACGTAATAAATATTATTTAAGGACTCAACATGTCACCTGTAAATACCCATAAATGCCATTACCTCACTTCATTGCATGAGGCCATAAACAAGTGATAAATACAATCTTTCATTGCAGCAGTACAACAGGTTTCTAAGAGCCCATTGATTTTGGATTTGTGTGTGTGTGTGTGTCTGTGTATGTGTTAACGTTGAGCACTTAAAGCCACCAACTGACAGTACGGCAAACACTCCTGCAAAAGCTATTAGCGCCTTGTTAATGCTTTCAACGCCTTTTCACATACGGCAAGGTCGCATATTCTTCTCAGCTGTGCCTGGTGTCACAAACAGTCTGAGATTATGTAAATGAAAACACACCGAGATGAGGAAAAAAAAAAACAGAAAACTTTTTTTCGTGTGTGGTTAATTATGCCACGTAATTCAATTTTGATTAATAATTAATGTCTCCTTTCCTAACTAAATATCTATAATTAATCAACAAGTCATAGCAAGAGAGGAGGCTAATTGGTTTGAAAACACAAACCTGAATATTTAATTCATACATGAGGTTGACATCGCTAATTGCAGCAGTAATCAAAGCTCCACCCTGTGGGATTTGAGGAAGAGATCGGTAAATGGAGGTTAGCGTGATCCATCGTAGCATTATCATGACAGCTCCATTTATAACCCGATGAATATCAACAATGACAAAAACAGTAAATGGCAAAAAGCGTTGCTGCATTAGGCTGTCTGCATGATAAACTCCTGCTGATTGAATCATCTCAGGCAGTTTCACTTAAGACTGACTTGTAGCTGCTTCACTCCAGTCCTTTTAAGTGGTGTAATGTCTCTGTCACCACGAGAACACCTGCCTCTTGTGCAATAATCAGATGAGCATAACGACACGGGGCTCAGAGATTCAAGGCAACGCTAAAAGCTAAGATGAAGATGAGTTGTTTGTGCAAAGTTCTTGTTTAAAAGATACTCTGCACTTCAAGTTAATGTTGACAAAATCCTGGGGAAAATAGGAAACTAACATTTATTAAGATTGAAAAAAACAAAAAGTGTGTCTTGATTTGTCGACATTACCTGCCAGGATTTTGCTAAAACCTGTGTGTGTGTATGAGAGAGATTATTTAGTCAAAATTAATGCCTGTTCCACCAGGATGGCTGTGGGTCAGTGGGCAGGGGTCGTCCTCCAACCAGAAGGGAATCTGATTTCTGCAGTGTGCCAATGTGTAGCAGGGCAAAAGCCTTAACCCAAAGTTGTTAATGAATGCATCAGGAAGGTCATGCGGCATTAAAACATGTGCCAAATTACATATGCACACAGTCTCAGGAGTGGACACTGACTGTCTCCACAACCATCCACAGCAGCACAGCAAAGAAAAACAAGATGAATGCTGGCAGGGTGGAGAGAAAACACGTTGGAGGTTATGTATAACTAAAGAATAGCAGCGAGAGTCAAAGAGCTGAGGTTGAACGGTTTGGAGATAGAGTTAAAGAGGCTAAGCTGAGATGGATTGGACATGAGCTGGGAAAGACTGCTGGCGATGATGCTGAAAGTAGAACCAAACACCAAAGCCAAGACTCAAAGACCAACTTGTAGAGGAGGGGACCAGGATTAAGAAGGAAGTAGCTGAGTTGCTAACTGAGTTGAATCCTAATCCATTACCTTTCCATTTCAACAAACACAACTTATAAACAAAACATCTGTCCAATGTCAGTGTCAAAAATCCTTCCATTAAAATTTAAATATTTCTAGATATATTCTATTCCACACACTATTTGTCAATAAACAAATTCAATTCAAAGAAAGCGGTGACAAAGGTGAAATATTTTAGAGAAAAAGATGACTTTCATCATTATAATTCAATATAATTTCACAATTTTCAGCGCCTTATTTTGACACCTGCTTCATTTAAGACTTTTAAAATGCTCTTTAGATCTCATGCATGCCTAAAATGCGACTCTAATCAAATCCTGACACAGAATTCATCAGTCCCGTACAAAAGGTAGAGCCGAACCATGTGCATATTTGTCAGCATTCAGGCTGCATGGAAATAGGAGGCAGCCAGCTGGTAAAAGGAGTGTGAAACGAGGCTTACACTTCTCTTCTGCCCCAGCGATGAAATAACTGCACTGATAACTGCACTTTTAGCATATTCTAACTTTGTGATTGATGTCGTTGTTGCAGTTCCACACCATCAGCATAATGTTGCAAAGGCAGAAACATAAGGGAGGAAAAGCGTGTGGCATTAGTTGCAGTTTTGCCCAATTTCCAAGTGTACTGATGCATTTCATAGCACATTTCAGTAACCAAAGAGAGGGTGATGAGATAAGGAGATTATCGCACTTATCATAATCACCATTGAACGGCTCGGAATTTGCATGAACATACTGTTTACTGTGCCGGGATAAGGCTTACAATAGCAGAGCCGCGTATTTGCTCATAACCACAGGTAAATCTGAATGACAGCTGTAAAATGTAGCAGCTAATGGAATGCTAATTTCACTGGGGACGCCTCAGGAAATGCAGATTCACCAGGCTCTTTTACCTAATAAATTAAACGGATATCTGATGGAAGATTTGAGCATAAACACAGAGTCACAACGCCACCTTACAGTTGCTGCGTCTACATTAAGACTGTGGAGAAATCAACGCTGGTGAAAGATGTTGATATTTGAAACAAAAGTTAAAGAAGAGTGTTGTGGAATTAACTTTATTTATATACAGGTGTCCTATAATTTTTTACTAATGATATTTGAAGGGTATATAGCTAAAAAAGAAGGGTTAGGATGAGCTCACAGGAAGGATGGACTATTGAAAGACTTTTAAAAATGTAAAATAAAAAGCAGAAGCATATAAGAAAAAAGAAATCAAAGTTATTTCTCTACATATCCTCCAAATCTGTTTTTGACTGAAATGGGACAAACTGCTGTCAAGATATTGGCCACAACCATAGCACAAAAAAAAAAAAAAGAAAAGGTTACTTTACACAACCTAAAGACTTTGTAGTGATCATTTTTTTGCTCCTTCATCCATGTCCTTCCCCATTACATGCATAAAATGGCTACAAATTATCCATACTCCCATAAAGAACAATCATTCCTATGAGGGGGGAAAAAAACTCAGATGTGCTCTTTGAAAGTGTCTGCGAGAGATATACTCTCCCTGTAATGAAAATGTTCAGTCAAGCCAATTAAAGCCAAGCCATTTTGTCTTTGTGTCTACTTCCTCGCTCTGCAATTAATTAAAGGTGGGCACAAAAGGAATCTTCTCTTGATGTGAATTCCTGCAGAAGTCGCTGCGTGGTCATGTACTGAGGTTGAATTACTGTTTATTCAATGGTGCCATTATATGAGAATTAAGTTTGATCTTTGCACCCTTTCACAAAATGCTATTTTATGAGACGATTATGAATGCTGCATGAAAATCACTGACTCTGGTAAATGTTACAACCTGTGGATATGAACGCTGCTCCAGTGAATACTAAAGCTTTTCTGTAATTTCATTAATTTTCAACAAACCTCACAGGGTTGTGCTTTTTCCCCTTTAAATTCTCAGTTCTTTTTTTCTCACCTTTGTTTCCTTTGACATCCCTGGAGGTGTGGGTGATAGTGTGTCACCAGAAGAAGCCAGGAAATTGCATATATAACTACATTTACATAGTTTTTTCTTTTTACAACACTAAGAAGCTAAAAAGTTTCAAATACATCAGAATAATAAAGTTCAATTTTTGCTAGTTCCTTAAAAAGTTATTATGCATTTTTCGAACAAGGACTTATTTGTTTAATAATTTGTGCATTTTTGAACAAGGACTTATTTGTTTAATAATTTGTTTGTGAAAAACACAAAGAAGTGCAGGTAGATCATGAGACAGTCAATAAATTAGACGTGGGTTTATGATCTATCCTAACATCTGTCCTTCCAGCTGCAGCAACGCGAAGACGAGAACTTTTAAAACCACCCGTCAAAAGAATTGTCTACGCTTTACTAGAGCCAGTCGCTACAGACGTGCTATGCATTTAGGTTAGCCTTTAAATTCAGGTCAGACGCCTGGCTTGCCTCACACAGCGCCGTGCTGTAAGTAAGTCTACAGCTGACAAGCTCACTGACACGATTGATAAATGGCTTGGGAGCAACTGTAGACTGATTAATGTTGTTGAGGACAACGACTTCACCCAAGTCATAAAGGAAACTCTCCACACATACTCCAAACCTCGTCACGATGTTTGACTTCCATCCATATTAAATTATTTCACCAGATGGATGCTGAATTTTGTATTTTGGGTGGTGCCAAATAAAAACAAAAGTCTCAAAAACAACTGTGTTTAAATCCAATCCAAACATTTTTTTTAAACAAGTTTAAAGTGGTTAGGCATCCACCCATCCCTCCCTCCTTTAACATGTTCATAGAAGAAGGTAGTAAATAGATTCTAGGACCAGAGAAGGCAGTGTGAACATTGTTTATCCCATCATGCAAAGTGAGGATCCAAAGAGTGTCCTTGAATGTAGAAAAATGTCACACCTATTGCACCAGGTTTAGTCATCCCTCCTGAGTTGATGGAGTGTCTGGTCATGGATCATTGACATTTCCAGTCCTTGTCACTGAGTTTGGTGTACCTTTAATTTGATCCTTTGACACAGTTATTGTATATAGAACAGCCGGGACTCTTCTGCGGCTGGAAACAACTGGGAATTCACCTACAGATTGTCCTGGTACCTGTGCCCCGAGGCAAAGAGGTAATAATCTACATAAAAGGAGACAAAGGAACGGGGCTCTATTTATAGCTCACATATAAAGGTCTTTTTGAAATTCCATATGCCTTTACCGCAGACGGAACCTTATCACCTTCCCCCCCTTTTAACAATAAGCATCAGGTGCTGAACATGGACAGGAGAGCAGACCTCTTCATCTCACCACAGGGCTACTTATTATTATTAACATCATTTGTCTGGATCTCTGGCTGCTCCAACAGACACTGTGAGGATGACATGTTAATAAATGACCCTGGGTGCCTCTTTGGCATAGGCCTCTTCCTCACCTGCCCCCTCAGCCTCATCAGCAATATAGTATGTGCACACGTGCATAGACACACACACCGACACACACACTTCCAATCCCCAACAGGGACAGGAGCTGGGCGATTTGTTTTCCTGAAGGTCCCCACTCTGTCTATTGTTGTTTGCACTGAAGGGGACAAACTCAATTCATTCTTATGACAAGGAAAAACAAGAATACAGAGAGGATGGAGATAGGAGGCAGGAGGTGGAAAAGGTAAGGAGATACCAGCATCCATGAGGGAACAAACAGATGAGGATGAAAACAAAAAGTTGTTGCATGAACACAATACGGTTTAAAGTGGAACAGGACTCTGCTTAAGGGAGTTGAGGCTCGCACCTGGGTAAAAGTGTAGGAATCTGATTTAGACAAAATCGATCATTCCAAAAGTTTTGACTCGCACATGAGTGCCAGACATGCAAAAAAACCTTACAGCTTTAACTTAAGATTGTGGTTTAAAAGAGACTCCGTGGGAGAACTGCCTTCTACTGTCAATTCAACAGAAAGTTGTTCTAATTACAAATTTACTAAAACCAAAGCTGGACCTTTATAATATTTTGAGAATGTACGTAAAGTCAGTGACACATTACTCAGTAAGGTGACCTTCAAACTGATTAAAGAAGATTTTAGCGATATATCCAAACTGGTTTCTGCCTAAATGTTCTGATTAAAGAAGATTTTAGCGATATATATGCCAAATTTGAAAAATAACATAATAAATATCATATATACAAAAAATATAAAAAATATCATGCTATCATGTAAATAATTCTTATCATGTCCACCAGAATGTTATGACAAATGTATTATTGATTTAAACATTGTTTGTAGAGACTGCAAAGTAGAATATGTAAAAATATCTTTCTATGATTAAATATTTAAATATGTAATTACTGTCAGAACATTTCACAAGAAAAGTAAAACCGAACATATGCTTGTGATGCTTACATTAAACTATGAACAAATTTAAACAAACAAATCCTTTTTTTGTCCACGTGCTATTTAATACTAAAGTGACAGCAGTTGCTAAACTTTTTTGCTAAACAATTCCTTGAACTGCAATAAAATCTCTTTTAAACGATACACATTCCACATGGCCGTCACTCGTCTTCTCCAAAACTGGGTTATTAGAGCCTTTTTTTAAACTGTGTAGTTAAACCTAAAGGGAATTGAGGAAAAATGTGCTATAAGGAACATTTAATGGTTACGGTGAAACAATATGTACTACCTGCACAGAGCCAGTCTCCTTCTGAATCTCCCCATGATGCCTCCCCTGTGAACTGTCACATTAATAATCCCACGCTCATATTCAAATGTTCTGTCGCCGACTAAAGAAAGATTGAGTGCCTTTGCTGTAGTGAGGCTAAGATTGAAGACATGTCCCATCGACATTGTTAAAAGTTTATGAAAATATATGAATCCTCAAATGTCATTGGCTGGTGGGTCTCCCAACTCTGGCACAGTTTCAGGACAGAATCAGTCTTTTAATCAAAATGATTGAATACTTGCAAGTTGGACTCAGGGATGTGAATAAAACAAGGAGTCAGTGCCGAGTGTTTATGTGTTTCTAACGATGCTGATAGGTCCAAGTGTGGTGAGGTCACATGACATATTTTACTGCACACAGAGCTGTCTGTTTCTCTGAAGGTCTAACAGCATTACAAGAACTGTAATCCAAATTAGTGAAGGAGGAATTTGATGGATATTTGAGTTCATTTGTGTCTTTTTATACTGTAAGTGCTTACACAGAGAAAGGTTTACAAACACAAAGTGCCAAAAACCATGTTTAAAACATGAATTACAATTGACAAAAATACAAATAAAGACATTGGCCACATAAACTATTTTAATTTGGGCATAAGAATATTTAAATACATTGAGAATTCAACGATCTTAGTATCCTTTAAAACAGAAATGTAAAGCTTTTCTTGAACTTTAAGCTGCATATTTTTAAAGATTTGTTTTAATGAAAGAGCACAAATGATGATGACATTTGAGTCACTAAGGCTAAAACCCATGATTATAATTTGATTTTGACATAAAACTGTCACACTGGGATATTCTCATTATTATCTCAATGACTGATTATAATAACAGGTCAAATAAATTAAAATTAGAGCTGGGAGATATGATTAAAATATTCAGATACATATAGACGGAATTTTCATCAGCGGCACGAGCGTGGACTACACATTAATTAAAAGTTGATGTTTAGGTTCGTATTTTGGGACAACACAGAAAAGAAACTTCTAGCATTTGAAATGTATGCCTCATTGACCAGACTTAACATCATTTAATAAATTAAGTCCTATTTTGGACACTGACTCTAGGGAAGACGGTGGTATAGTGGTGGGATTCCCGCCTGCAGTGCAGTAGCTCTGGGTTTGACTCCACCCACCACTCCCACCCTTGCACCCAGGGGGTTGTGGGTAACCTATGATCGTACCAAATCACTTTGCAGGTTACTCCAGTTTTTTAAGAAAAAAAAAATTGCCCTCCACCCATTTTGCGTCATCCGATACAAATTGATGTTGTTGCTCTTTTATAAATTTAACTTTGCTACCAACTAAAAAATAACTACCATATTACCTGTAGTTATTGTGAAATGAAACCACTAGGGGGCAATTTATTTTTCTCAATTCTGTTGACCGCTGTACAGAAACAGGTCATATTGTTAAAGCTCAGTACAAAAAAATGATTTTTTAGAACAACAGCACAATTTTTGGATTTTGTTCCCAACTCAGTTAGTGATTAAGATCTATGTAAGTATTATACTACAATTTTGGTATTGCAGTGCCTATATTGCCCATAAGTACTTAGTAATAAACAGAACATATAGTGCAGTTTTTTTATTTAATTATTTTTACATTTCTTCTTACGGAAACAGAACGGCTTTTAAATGTTAAAGTTACAGAGCGTTTCCACATCACTGTGCACATCACTGTTAGAGGTGTGTTAGCGAGCTCTATTGTGAGAGCGGGAGAATGATTGAGTGCCGCAGGCCTACAGCAGTTGTCCCGTCTGTTCTGTTGCCACTCTATTCCATCATAGGCACATTTACCCTTAAGGGAGTCTCTGGAGAAAAGAAGCACTGACCTTGTGCACCTGTGCTTCCTCTGATGCTGCAGAGAGTTGGGGAGCAGAGGGAGGGAGAGGTGGAGGGGGGCTCTGTAACCCAAGAGTTTACTCTGACTGTCCTCTACCTGTTTGGTCTTTTAATTTTCTACAGAAAGGACAACATGTTCGCCTGGGCTGGGTTTATAAATATTCCACCTTCAACTCACCTTCTGTATTAATAGGAAGGAACTTAAAAAAATAGATATGCAAGTGGCTTTATAGTCTAGGCTAAAAGCTTCATTATGACCGAGAATAAATCTGTGCGTTTCATCACACGCTCTTTCATGCTTTCATTATGGTGTGGGTGTTGTTGATAAGTGGTGAGCTGGAAATTATCCCGAGTTGAAGCATCAACATGGAATGTCAGTCCGTTATGGCCTGTCACTCAGCAGAGACACATAAATTACTCTGGCGTCAATCCGGCCGTCAAATGAAACAAATCGTAGATTAATCAATGGCAAAGAAGACGATGAAGAAAATCCCACCATTTTGTCACAACATGTGTGTATATGTGTGTGTGTGTGTGTCAAATGGAAAATGCACTTTTTTTGCAGATGACTCCTTCACGGTGATTCTCCTCATTTGCATGCTATGCTACTCAACCATACCAATTAGAGGGACAAAGACGGGAGTAATTGCAGATTAAAAACTAGAATGCTATATGTAATCGCATGGATCAAAACACAATTAAAACTTCATCTCAACCTGTTATAGCTCGCTGGCTAAGCCCAGCCCCTCTTCCCTCATCTTAATACTTTAAATCATACGAGGGAGGTGACGTTTGCCAACGGACGGATGAGAACACCTCTCGCCCCCCAACAGTAAATTAATCGCGCCAATTATTCAACAACCCAGGGAGTTTTAATGCGAGCCTTTGGAGAAACCAAAGCCGGGCACTCAAATCCTCTAATTTGTAATTGGCTGTCTGCTTGAATAATTGATTGGAACAAATGTGAAATGGATGAGAAGGGTCTAAGTGTTCTCCATCACACGCTTGGCGGTTCACGGGCGACTACTCAAAAAGGGGACCCACTGCACGGATACAGCTGACTTTTATATCATGTGATCTCCATGCAAGTCTGTGAAGGAAACAGTAAAGAACTACTTTAATGATTTAAAAAAAAGCCTTTAAAGGATGTTTCTACCACAGGAGTACCTTAACCTTCACCCAGCTGTTCAAAGATCAGGCCTATGATCAGAGGAACATGCTTCAAAGTTTCACCCACTGCTCTGTTAAAATAAACAAGGACATGTTTTGTTGCACGTACATTTGCATGTACAATGTCCTTTTTTTCTAAGCAAGTTTGTGAAATTTAATGTACACTATCAGTCTGCATAACAACATATAAAACATATGATAGCTATGACAAAATACACGTCGCTACGTTGTACACAAAACAACATTTTTTGTCTGTTGAGTCAGTGTATTTATGTGCGTGCCTGCCCCTGCATGTGAGTCACGTGATATTTTTTTTACGGCCACGAAGGATGATGTCATGAAATGAAAGCCAACATGCCCAGTGGGGCCCCCAGGGCAGAAAAATGAATCAATGACGCTAAGCATGAACGGCTTAAGGGGGCATGTGGGATGTTGTTCTGCTCTCACTGTCTTGTTGACAACAAATGCACAATGTTATAATGCGCAGGGAAGAAAAATAAATAAATTAAAAAACGACATAGTTAGCATGTGCGTTCTGTCACTGCAACAAGTTTGGGTGGATTCATGTCATGAATCATGCATTCAGTCAGAAACACTAGTCAGAGTTTATGTTCATTTATAGCAGTGGATAGTGATAGAGTCAGACTCAGAGCTGCTGTCTCCGGTGGTGGATGCACAATTATAAACTGAGCTCTGCTGAGATTTTAAATATAGCTTTAAAAAATAGATTTTTTTTGTAATATTCCTATCTTTATATAATATATATATTTATTTTTTTATTAATATTTCTTCAATATTGCCTTACAGGTAAACATCGGTTAAATGTATTTTTAAAAATATAAATGCATCGCTATTTGGATTATCTATACGACTGTACAGCATAAAATGTTTTAATTCTGTTTTCTGACTTCTATCGATTACTTTGTGACCTCAATAGATAATCCCCGGGAAAACAATAACTCAAAGTTTAATCATTCATTTAGACTTTGTGTGCAGCACTGCATTTCTGTTTATTGATTTTGAACGATTTACGGACTAATTCATCTGGAAAAAATGACACTTTCTGGCATGTCTTCTTTGTCCTCATCTACACTACTGTCACTGTGCACGAATAAAAGATCCTGTTGCAATAATGCATGACGGGAGAGAGAAAGCAGGTGCCGAAATGATTCCCTTTCATGCTGAATAATTGCACCGACAGCCCCCACACCTCCTCCGCCCCCCCAGATTGTTTAGCAAATCCTCCCTACAAGCCCTTGCTGCTTCTTGCTGTGGCAGGTCCCATCCACCTGCCAAGGGCTAAACACTAGTCCATCCATCACCGCACCACTTGACAAATACATTCCATAATAGAAGTTTATTTTTTTATGGGAGGCTGAATCAGGGGCCTTTCCATGCATACAGAAATGTGTCAGAGTTATTTATGGGAGCTGCTGAGAAGCACAATATGTCATATCAAACTCCTATTTTCCCTTTCCTACCACAGCATCGCCTGTCAATATCACTGTAGCTATCAATAATGTGGAACACCAGCAGAGATAAAGCCCTGTGGAGCCGTGGGTCAGATGGAAGAACGTCCTCTCCTGCTGCTTCAGGAAAACATACACACACACACACACACATACACAGGGGCACATCCAGGCTGATAAGACACACTTACAGGCACAGAGAGATACAGCCAGGCTGATAACACACACTTACAGGCACAGAGAGATACAGTATATGAGTTCCTAACAGCAGCTTACTGGCAGAGTGTCTCCTCTGAGTTTCTCTGAAGAGTATTTCACAGACTCGTCACTTACTTGTTTTGAGCTGTGTGATGCACAAACATTGTGTCCGTGAAATGCACACACTGCCTGGCTCATGCTGCGATGCTCACATCTTAAGAGAGTAATTTTCCAAATTAAAGGGGCCTTTAACAGCAGATGCTACAGTTAACCATTTAGTAACACGTACAAAGTGAACAGTGTACGAGTACTGTTTACTGTTTCTGCAGGGATGAGCCGCAACTATTCACACTTTGTCCATTCACTCCACTGAACTGCTTTTACTTAGGTAAAATGTCAAAAAACTTTTAACAACATTATAGTATTTCTGTTTTCTTTAAATGGTGGACATTGTGGAGAGCTTTTACTTTTTCAGACAATTTAACGTCCACTCAGAAGTACATTTTGGACCTTAACCTCAAACTGTGACCCAATTCTAAACTACAGACATATTGTTGAAACACAGCGTCAGGTCCAGTAGCAAACGTCCACAATTTGGACCTTAACCTCTCAAACTGTGACCCAATAACTAAACTACAGATATATTGTTGAATTCCCTTCTAAAGATGAAACACAGCGTCAGGTCCAGTAGCAAAGCCACACTATATCCAAACACAACTCCACACGTGCTTAGGTGCCAAAAAAACTCAAATTTAAAGATCATGCAAGATAAATAACTAATTTATTTATGTTTAACATCGCCTTAATCATTAGTTCCAAGATATGCTGTCCTGAACTCTTAGTTTAAAAAGTTACACACATATTGGCAGGCCTTGAACTCAGAGCTACAATAGCCGGGAACACAAAGGAATTCAATGCATTGACAGCCTCATCCGTCTCCAGGTGTTGAAGGTAAATTCATTCACTGATGCATGCTCCAATTCCATTACCAAATCCTCGTTGAGCAACATATTAATTGAAATCGAACGCTGTGCGCAAGTTCACCTTGGACGCCTTATGTTAACAGGAAGATCCAATAGTGTCACTATGTTAATGATCCCACTAGGTCAGTAATGAACAACTTTGCTGAGCTTGTTGCAAGAGGGAACAGATACGAGGGAGGAGACGAGGAAGGGAAGCTGGTGGAGGAAAAATAAATTTACTCCTTCAGTGCAAACCGAGGTGACAATAACTGTGGAAATTCCTGTCAGCACATACCAAAAGAAATGGCTGACAGGAGCTTTGATGGATAAACCATACCTGACCTGGAAGACTGCACAGTGTCATAGAAATATTAAATCTGAGCATGATTACATGTAAATTTTTTACTCTAATTTATTCACATGAGCATAAAAAAGACATAAAGCATTCTCTGGATGTTGCCTTGTGATTATTTATCTAGTCACAGGTGATTTATTTTGATCAATCAATGTTTCAACAAAGAATAAAAACAAAGACGTGGCCATGAATGACTGAGTGTTTTATTAGATCAAAATTTATGACACCCAGATATTGTAAAATTTATTGGGTCTATTCTGAAAAATAGCGCTGTTTACTTAACCATCTGAATGACTGCGAGCGAAAACCTTTCATTAAATCAGCCACCAAGTTTGACAATGAAGCGTGCATAAATTGTGTGGTTAACTGCCGTTGATTTATAAACTATTCTGGAGGACAGCTGCAGCCAGAGCTGCTGGGAATCAGAGCTGCTCCCCCCGCACAGGGTTTGAGGTCTGTCAGTCATCCTGACAGACAAGTCCTTTCAGGCCTAGGAAAATGACCCAAACACGGTCCCCAGATGAAATATGACAAACCGATCACAAAAACTGACAGAAATTCTGTCTGAAACCTGAGAGCTGCCAGTCAGATTGAATGACATGCTTGCAGGTGACTCTTTGCCAGGAAACAGAAGGAAACGACTGCAGTCGGTCATAATTTCTGGGAAAGAAACTCCATTTGGAGGTTTTATTTTAATGACCCATCTGCCCGAGTGTATAAGACACAGAAGTGGACATCATTTAGCCTCTGCTCACTGCCACAGAATGTCCGCTGTGAATTCAGATTATCTTTCTATTAAACTCACTGACAGCGAAAGAAAGGATTTGTCTGTATTAAAACAAAAAGTTCAAATTTAATCTCATAAGCTGATGTTCTTTTCACACACCTTACAAAAGTGTAAATGAGCCGTCCCCCGGGAAGAGCAATGTAATTTCACTGGAGTGCTTTTTCTTACCCTTTTAATTAGGTCATGATGTATTACATGTACGTAGGCTGCGGCTCGGCACATATTGCTTATATCTGCCACTGCTCACTGTGCCAACGCCATAAAGCTGCACAGACGGAATTAGTTTCACCCGAGTTTCAGACTCCTCCAACAAGAGTGTTATAATAAAAAAAGTTAATATGCACAATATATTACACATTTAGCAACACAGTTGCTGAAGCAACCAAGTTGCCTGACAACTAATATATATATGAAATATATGTAATATGAACAAGAGTCATACCATAATAGGAAATGTATTTACATGTTTTATACGTGACTTATTTAAGAGTGTTTTTTTCTTTTTATTAATAGATTGTTATTAGATTTTTCTTGTCTTGTAATGAACTAGTACTCGACTAAAAAAGTTGAGTAAACTCAAAGAAACAATCTCAGGTTCATCACCTGGGCTTTAAAGGGTTAATTAGAACTATAGATTAAAGTCAAAACAATAAATATTAAAATCTAATTACACCATTTTAGTTTAGACTACTACAAACTACAAGGTGTAATTAACTCATTTTTTTTCATAGTGACCAGAAGTTTCCCAAAGTGACTTAATCTAGACTTTGCTGTCTCAGACTTCAGGAAGTCAATAATAAGACACAGACAAAGGAGGCTGAACCAGTTCATCGTATAAAAAGATGGGGTGAGCCAAAGGGCCATGTGCGTAATCAAAAAAGATTGCTGCTGATGACAAAATGTAAAACATCAACTGACAAAAACTTCGTAGCCCCCTGACTATGTTGCCCAGCAGGGGGCTGAGATCTCCTGCCTGAAGCCTCATGTTAGCGAGCTGCTCGTATAATGATCCACAAATCCTCCTACAGTGATGGTGACAGTCCACGGCCTTCAGCTGCTTTTCTCTGCTAATCCTTAAAACATGCACAAAAGAAACAAAACATCTGATGGTGACGGAGCCCAGTTGACTTTTCCGCTGATTATCCCAGTGTGTACGCACACATGTGCGAGTGCGGAGGGGTGAAGTAGGATGATCCCTGAACAGTTTGACATGAGTTGGGTTGCAGCAAGGCCGCCATCACATTATAAAATGAAGTCATGAAGTGTACGTCAAGCTCATTTTCCTCTCCGTCTAACGCTGCTGTCTGGGCCGATGCAGAGTGGGGTGACACTCAAACGGCTCTAAACGAGCTCTGAAGCCGCCCGAGTGTTGATGTGCTTTGCCATTTGCCAGTTTGCCTCATTCATAACTTATGATATGACTCATGGTAATGGCGCAGGCCCCTTTGCCAAACATAATGAGACTTGATCAGTTAAAAAAAAAATCCTCAAAGTTGCCTGTCATTTCTATCTCAACGAATTTATTATAGGAAACTGCCGCACATCTGAAGTTTACTATGGTTGAGCTCGCTGAAAAACAGGAACTTTTCTTGACGTATATTTTTAAAAAATAAGTGGATTCTAGCTTTGGAAACAGTGATGAATAAACCTCAATTAGAATCAGCTGTATATTAACCGTGCGCTCTTTGGCAGATCGCTGGCATTTAAATAACCCCCTCTCCGATCCCCCAATCAAGTTCAAAAAGCTATGAAAGAAATGCTGAAAATTTGTGATCTTTGACCATTACCATGCACTTTTCATTTTCTAGGAGAAAGGTGCTATTAAAAAAAACAATCTGAATTATTCAGACCTTTTACCAACAGGAAAACCCAGTGCCAATGTTTCCGAATGCTTTAGCTGTGACCCCTAAAACACAGCAATGATTAAATAATGTAATAAACTTTGTCACAAAAACTGAAATACAGACTGCACAGAAAGAGTCAAGTATGTAACACATTAAAACACATTTTAAAAGCCTAAGGTTAGCAAAACATTCCAGTAAAAAGCTGGTCGGTTACCAATAAAATAGCAATAGAAGCAAGTTGAAGTAAAAACACAAGGATTGTCTCAAAAGTACAGCATGTGTTACAACTCTGGCCTAAGCTGCTATTTAGACAGAGTGGTAAAATGTGAATAATTTTGCTTTCACTTATTTATGTGAGAACCACTTCTTATTGGCTTCTGCCCCAAGAACCACAGCTCCAAAAATCATTGACTATAGATTCCAACATTAATATTTACCACAAATAAAACACATCTGGACAGGGCTGCTGTTCAGGGCAGGAACTGTAATAGAAAAATCCAATAAAGTTTTTTTTTTTTTATGTACAACTCAACAGACAACAGAGAGACACTCTTGAAAACACCGTGTTCACGCGTTGTATTTATCGTCACCAACAGTGGACTGGAGCCTCTTCAGGTGAACTACGTGGCGTTTTGTCCTGAAGCATTAAGTTGTATTTCACTACTCGCACAGCACCACAGTAACTTTGATGTTGACCTCATTGCAGCTGTTTATGTTTACAAGCTCTTTCACGTGTTAGCAGTTTTACAACAAGCTTTATTTACTGCGGCTAAGGCGGGTTTAATGTATGTTGTCTCATAAAAAATACACAATAAAAGTTGTTGTCCATTTGCTATTACTCTCTGGTGGCTAGTCACACTTGTCACACATGCAGAGGCTGGCACAACAAACAGGCAGCGGTTAATGGCAGCGTCAGTTATAGAGTGTAATGTCTGGTGCCCATTTCTCCTGACATCTTGATTATTTTAATTGTTCTGTAGTGCAGAAAAAGACGCTTCTTATTAGAACAGGCGCAGTGGTTTCAAACTCCGATAATCCAAAATTTACGAATACGATTTAACTGTTAAAATGTTTCAGTGTTTTTAATTTTGGTTCACGACCAATTGCAAACACATAAATTGTTAAACTGCTATTTCTAATGATAATAAGAAGCTGAAAAGATGCTGGCAACTTTGCATCACCACATATGCTGCTGCAAGAAATTTCTGAGGCCGCTGTTTTCCAGGCTTCTATATGAAGTTAAACAAACTTCACCAAAATTAAATATATATTCACATTTAGAAATGTGAGGTTGTGAAAGTCTCAAAATGTCAGGAGAACGTCACTGATATTTATGTCAGCTGTGAACCTACACCACCCACTCAGACTACACAGACTACCTCAGTCACATTGCTCCACACAAAAAAAACCTCACCAAAATACTTCAGTCACTGAACCCTATGGTGTAAAGAGACAAATTTGTTCCATAATGAATCTACATTATATTCTCCTTCTGCATTGTTCACAGAGATTTAACAAGTCAACAGCAATAGGCCACAGTCCATTACCTGTGGTGACTCAAAAACAGTCAGCCAATCAGAGGAGAAGAAGGTTGCAGTTTCTTTATGGTGTACTGCATCGTGTCAATGAGTTTTACCAGAGAAAAATGCATCAACAACATTATGTAGCTATTTCCTTCTGTCTTTAAAGTGGCTCTGCTTTTATAGTGCTATTCCAGGCTCTGTGATGACTCAAAGCGCTTTAATGAGAGAATTACATTTTCTGAGAAAAAAAAAGGATCCAAACTTTAAAGATTAGAGAATGTGGAATTGATGATGTCCTGCTAAAACTTAACTGAAAATAGCTGTTAGTTTAGACAAACATATAACTATATAATAATGAAATATGGAGACAAACTACTGCTAATATAGTTAGCTAATATATGATGGCTATATGTTTCCTAAATTCCCAAATGTGCCTTTTGACACTGCTATTTTTAAGTCAATCAGAAATCAAAGTTTGACACTGACGCTCTATAAACTTTACTTTGCTTTAATACACGGCCTCT
>NC_024324.1:6078670-6096668 GCF_000523025.1 Cynoglossus semilaevis | reverse complement strand
ACTCAATTTGAAACTAAAGGTGTTTCATCCAGTCCAATAACGCTGACAAAAATCCCTTAAAAAAAAAACCTGTCATCACTATTTTATCTGCCCGATAAAAAATGTCAGCCATCAGCACTATTGGGAGATCCAACGCCGTGAACATTCATTGCTCTTTGCTAATCAAAATTTCATTTCCTAACATTTGGGAGTTCTTGATGCAGAAGAGTCAACGCTTTTATCCCAGGTGGAGGTTTAATTTGGAACAAGGCGAGGAAATTAAAAAGACAGTCTATGTCGAGCCGTCAATCAATCCTCAGTTCATATGGGAAGCTTTCTCTCTGAGTTGCTGACAAGAGTGAGAGTATTTGATTTGGGCTTTTTCTTCTAAAGATAAGCTGGGACAGACATAAGACATGATAACACTCCCCTGAAAGGACACAATCATGCAGGGGTCAATTAATCTTTTTCTATTACAACAATGCCAATTGTATAAGTGATGGATTTATTTAACTTGTAAAACAATCTCTACTTTTGCAGTCAGATGGGGAGTTAGTTTTAGTAACTAGTAATAACTGTCACAACCTGAGTAATGTGATCATTTTGACAGCCCTAAGTTTGTGAAGTAAATTCAAGGCATTTCTGACTTTTCAAATCATTTGTTTCTATATTTTGTATATTTCTATCCTAATGTTTAGCACTAACTGTAACAGTAACTGTGAGCACACCTTATCATGAACCCATTTGTCACTCTAACTGCACATCTCGCGCATCTTTTGATAACTAATAACCAGTTTGGAAGTTGAAGTTAAAGTATTACTTATTCAATCGTTATTTATCTAATCTAAGTTTTGGAATTTTGGAAGTTCTGGAAGACAAAGCCCACATGGAAATGTTTGGATTAAATGACCAGGGTTAAATAAAATGCATAACTTATAAAGTTAAAACACATGTTTTTTTGTAGGATAAATCACTGTGTAAGGAACCTAAAAGAATTCTGCGTAGTAAAAAAAGGCAGAAATGTCAGAACAAATTCAGTTCACTTTAAACATCACAAACAATCCAGTGTTTACAGCCACACTCACAGAACACATTCACTTCAAAACATGTCAGAAGAGAACCGGGAATATAAAAAAGCAACAAAAATATGAAAATATTTCTCTACATGTTTTAAAAGCACCTAGCTGTTTATTTGGCCTGTTTTTTTAAAAGAACATAATCTCTGTGTTGCACAAACAGACATAAATACAGGGGCCCTTTTCACTGTCTTTGATGCATAATTCATACAAATGTGTTTGTGCTGGAAATTCAAAAACAGCGATATGAAATTTTAAGGGGGGAAAATACAGGGGGAAAGTGTAAAACACTACATGACTCTTGTTTTGTTCTCTTTTTTTTACTATTATTGTCTAATTGTTACTGAAATGCAGACACTTATCTAACAAATTTACAATGTGAAATAATTATATTAACTTTTTATTATATTACCAATCGTCTTTAAATGTTATTTCTCAGGTACTGAGGAACATTAAAGCGTCTCTTTCTGATCCCATTATTACGATATAATAACACAAAGTTGACTGTGGATACAAATCGCTCAGGGCAAAATTCCGCACCAGAGTAAACTTTACTTATGAAGGTCAGCTAGATTAGCCAAATAATAAGCAATGGAAGCAAAACTTCAACAAAGTGATACGGCACAGTTGGTGAAACTTGCTTGGAGGGTTAGCTTGGAGCTAGAAAACCTATAGCAAATGTACTCAAAATCCATAAACAACAAAAAGGCAACAAAGAAATACCTGAAAGATAGCCCACAAAAAACAAAAAACTACCACAAGAGCACTACCACAGCTGACCACAGGGCCACAGTTTAGGAAACAAACCCTAGACATGACTGGTATTAAAACCACAACCCTGTTAGTGTGATTAAGAGATTACTCTCCACTTTGAAAACAAAAATATTATTTCACCAAAATCTAATTAATAGCTTGGGTGGGCATTTAAATGAGATTTAAATGAAGGCAGACACATTAATTAAGGTTCTAATCACATGATGAGGACGGTCTGTTCTTTTCATCCATGTTGACTCTTTTTTTTTCTGCTGCAGTTGGATTCACAACAACAGCCCCAACATGTGGACTAAGCAGTAGCCTGAGATCACATGTCCACTGTAGCCACTGACATGTCAACAATGCTGCTAATATGTTATTCTTCCTGGACATGAAATGCAAATATGGCTCGTTGTTGAGATATAAAAGAATGGAGTGAGAAGAAACAACCTCTTGGCCTCTTCCATCCTTCAAACACTTAATAAAACTACATTATGCAGGAAATGGCAAAAAAAAAAAAAAAAAAAAACAGCTTACAGTCTTTATTACAGTAGAATAAAGGAATTGTTAAAACTGGGTTTTGGCTAACCTTCGATTATTTGTGGTTTATGTCATCATTCTCTTTTTAGTAATGCTATATACATTATGTAACTGATAAACCTTAGTACATTTTGTAATTGATGAATTTACAATTTGAACACACTGACAATATTAGTTAGTCCTTATTTGGCAAGTTTGTCTTTATCTTTGGCATAGTTCTACTTTATTTTTTTGTACATACATGTGTGAATACTTTTTTTCGAACCTCTCTTCCAGTTAGGCTACACTGTAACCTTTGACCCTGCATTTTATCTATGTGGTACATACGTCATATTCTTGTTCTTTGGCCTTAGGCTCCATACATTTCGGACTCTACAATACTAGTGTTACAGTATGAACAACATCAAATACAATCCAATGTGAAAGTGCAATGTTAAATTATTTACAGTTTACTTAAGTGCAGGGGGACATTGACTAATTCTTGTATCTAATTAGCCTTAGAAAAAAAAAAGGGTACAACTCTGGTGGCATTAACGGCATACTGAATAACCTTTGTTATTTTACAAGGGAAATTCATGCACACAGAAATTGCCCCTCTTGTAATTGTCCAAAGTTAAGCAGACAAGACCAAAGGCAGGGAAAATATTCAGACAGACATGCATTATTTTGACAGTAATGCACTTAAATGGCCTATCAACAGCTACAACTGTTCATCTCCCTGAGACAACCTATGTTGCTTATTGGTGTACATTAGGGCCCTAAAAACACTGCCGGAGTCCCATTAATACATCTCATTGCATAAAATTTCCATTTGATTTGTATTCTGAATTTTAGATGACCAGCGCACCACCAGAGAAACCCTCATTATTTCATATTCAATCAATCACTCATCGGCCAGCGCCCAGCACTGTGCCAGTTTTGGCAGTGTGTGGTTTCATCTTGATTATGGAGATTGGCATTAAAATCAGAGAAGCACTGCAGCCTCCTCCAGGATGTACATGTCAGGATTGTATTAGTATTGACACGCTGCATTATAATGTACTTATGTGTCTTCCTTGTCTTCATCGGTTTGGAGCAAGATGCTTAAGGTGCTGCAATCCCTGCAGGAATCGCACAAAGCTGTGGATTGTTTTCTGATTTTAATATTCAGTGGTCTATGAAATAACAACTTTGTATTTGTAGCAGTTGTTTATGTGCTGTGCATTTGTAACATGTAAGATATTGTTATATACATTATTTTGCAAAGCACTTCCATCATTTTGGGTTAGTCAAATCGAAACGTGCACATTATAACTGCTGTCAGGTGTCTTGTCGAAATGTACAGAATAACTGTTTACATTCAGGAATATTGATTCACTTGGATTAACCATCTTTCCAGAAATGTACAGAATAACTGTTTACATTTAGGAATATTGATTCACTTGGATTAACCATTTTTCAAATGGTTATAATTTAAAAATAAATACATAGCTACACAGTGATTACTCAGACTAAAACAGAAAATGTTAAACAGCCCTAGTAATGACAAAGACAGCAGCATAGTCTATTAAACCAATAGTATTTCAAGCCTTAAAGTCAAATAATTAAAAAACGAAATTTCAGATATGTTGCAGTTTTTTTTTTTTCAAATGGTTATAATTAAGCTCGACTCTTAAAAGATCACTATGTTATCCCGGGTGTGAATTGGCAATTAACATCCAGCAAGTCACAGTTGGCTTCCACCAACAGCTGGATTCGCACCAGGACATCAATTTGAATGAGTAATGAACATAGAGAAAATAAAGTGTGACAATGAAAGTTATTCTGGCAAACAGAGTCACAGAGAGGACTTTTATCACCACAGCAAATGTGCTGTTGCTGTCACACAACGGGAATCCTGGGTGGAGGAGGGAATGGGTTGGTTCCAGCATCTTAGTGACCGCAAACTTTTTCAATTTCACTGTCAATTTCCTGGGCAATTACTGGTTCATCTGATGGACTTTTTATGACACCGACTCTCCTCCTGCGAGACACTTCTGGGGGCTCAGCTGCAGCAGTACGGTTGCAGCAGTTCCAGCTTCTGACACCAATTCCCACCTCCCATAAGTGGAACTTGTCATCAGCTGGGACCCCCATGGAGTTCGTTCAACACTGTGGTCAGTGAGGCCAGCTGAACTTTATCTGCACCACTAGGCTTGAGATGCCTTGACTGGACCATAACCTAACTATCGGTCATGAAGGGTCACGTTCAGAGAATAAAGGACTGAGATTCTAACATGTGCCGTTCATCGCAGAGCCCAAAACTGTTGCACGGAAGGTAAAAACAGGCTGTGATGATTTCTCTGATGTTTATGTAACAGAAGCAAAGCAGAACTCAAACATCTATCTGCTCCTAATCTTTCCAGATCAGTGGCTTTGACAAATCAGACAAGAAAAGGCCAATGTTCAGAGGGTTTATTCTTCCGGTTGCCACTCTTGTCTAAAGAGATCAGAACACAGAGCACATCTCCCGCGAGATCGACGGGCCGACAAACAGATGAGCCCGCAGGCCGGGGGTCACAGATCATTAAAAGCCATCTATCAGGGGCTTTCAAGGCCTCTAATTCCCCCCAAATCGAATATTTCCATGTAAATATGTCAAAACAGGAATGAAATTAGCATGGTAGTTTATTGACTGTGATAAAATCTGAAAAGCACCACTGCACATAATTACATACTTGTCAGAGCCATAAAAATTAGCTTTATTATCAATGGAATGGTTTTGTACAACTTCATTTAGGGCCGATGTCTTCCAGATGGGGCTGCTCTCTGCACTTGAGCAGTTTTTATGCAGTGCCTTCCTCTAACACACACAGACACACACCATCATCATATTCACTGCATGCTGAGCAGCAGGAACAAAAAAAAATTAATAAATAAAAAAATGTCTGTGGCAGAAACGAGGGCTGTCTGATCACAGGCAGTTTTTGATCTCAATAATGATTCTGCCCTCCTTAGTGAACCCTATACACTGCCAAATCTGAATGTTGACCATCTTAAAAATATGCCAAGGTTATAGGAGCAGTGGTTTCATTTGCTTTCACAGTTGGGTCCAATCAAACACTTCCTTGTTGGTTTTACACGATGGATAAATATCAGGACATTCAGGGAATCATTAAATCAAATGCTTGACACTATTTGTAGAAATGCAGCCCCAAACCTGCCAGAAACACCCACCATGCTTTCCTTTTTTGTGAAATACTGTAATTTGAAATATAATCTGCTTCTGTTTACTGCCATTTGTATACTGCAAATTTGGCAGGATTGTTTCCTAACTGCCTCAGATTTACACAGAACTGCACTTGACTTGAACATAACCTGCACAAGGACTTGGGAAGCATGTCAGCAGCCAGCTGGAATCTGCTGCTCCACCCCCACTTCTGCTGCTACTCCCGTGAATCTTTCCCTTAGCATGTCATTCGGCTCCACTAACAGTTTTACTCACATCATTTATTTATCTTTTCATTATTATTTGTTGCTATTGTTCCATCTTTCCCCCAACTCCATTATCATATCAATTATCATCTCAGTCACACATCCTGATTTCCACTCATATCACATTTACATCAAGTCGATAATGCATCGCTCTTACTGAATTATTTAGTTAACAACTTGAACTAGGAGGAGGGGGGTGATTCATATTTAAAACAGACACCTATTCTTAATGACAGCTATGCTTTATTCCTCCAGGAGGGCTGACTAGCAGTCAGTCTGTCGATTGTCTTACACATAAACTTCACTCTTTTTCCCCCAAACACTAGATAAAAGTACAAAACCTCAGTCTGCTGGTATACGTCCGTGTATTCCAACCCCCAAAAAATGTATGATGAATGCTGCTTTTCTCAAAATAATAACAACTTAATGCACAGAAATAAATATTTGCCTGAATAGCTCCAACAGTGCTAGCATAATATAGATGCATTTGTAATGCAGTGGCCGGAGGTTAGCTAGCTACAGAAGTTTCAGATCATGTTTAAAAATATTACATCTTTATAAAACACTAACTTTCCACCCAGGCATGATTTTTGGATAGAAGCCCAAAGGCGTCTTTTCTCTGAACAATTAACAATAAACGGTCCTGATTGTGTTGTGATGGCTTTTAGGTTATAACCTCAGCATGAGCAAAGCTCAAAATGCAAATTAACTTCATAAAAAATCACAAACACACTCATGTGCAAACACGTACTTTTGTCATGTGTGCCATTGTTGCCCTTGTAGGTTTGTAGGTGACCGCCACCTCTGGCTTTCAGAAGTAGGCCTTTGAGAAATGTTGCCTTCATCCAGACAATTTTGTTGATGTAAGGATCTCATTACAGTGGACAAAAATGCAAACAGCAGCCCAGAAAAGGCGATTAGAAAATGTTTATGCGGCTTCTGTGTTTCCTGTCTGGGGTATTTGAAAACCTATTCCCAATTAATGTATTAATGATTTTTCTGCTCTGGAGAGATACTTTTCAGCTCGTGTGTGGGACCCAAGAGTCTTTTAAAATTAACTCTCCGTTTTAACACACTTTCTCCTAATGTCTCCCTCCAGTACTATAACACGCTTTTTGTAACCTCGCAAATTGCTAAGATTAGTTTTATAGAGATTGTAACATTTTAGGGACAAGTTTCAAGGTTTACAGGGTCTAGTGTTGCTTCACAATAGCAGGAATTTCATCATCTACCTACGCAGGATACTGTTTGTGACAGTAAAACAAACATCCGAAAAATGGAAAACTTCTTAAGGTAAACTATCAGCCATTTCTTTACCTGAGTTAAAAATGTCTTCAAAGTTTGGATGAAAAGTACACAAACCACTTCCCATTTTGTATCACTGCTGGGCTCAAAGACACAATAGTCCTTCTTATAAAGTAAACACATGTACAGGACAATAATGAACAGTTAAACAGATCAAGCATTGTTTTAGCAACACAGTGACACACAATGACAATCCAATCAATCAAACCTTCAAGTTTTTGGCTTAAACCAACTTTAAAACAAAGCTCCAGCTTTCTAATAAATGGATACTAATCCAGGGAAACAGGCTCACAAAGCAATGTAAAAAAACAATCATCAGTCAGGTAAGCAAAAGATGACGGTGATATTTAATTGAAGTTCATTGTGTTGAGGCTGATATGCCACAAACACACACAAACACACATACCTGTCACGGGGGGGAAATTAACTACTACCATCATTTGATTTGAGTGATGTTCTCTCTAGGAATGTTTCCTTCACAGTTTGCCCTTCTGCAGGGTGACTGAGAGCTCAAACAAACATCTCTGTGCTGTGCTATATTTCTAAAGTCACCCTCTGTTTCAGATGACCATTTTCCCAAGATCCTTCTTCTCCCACTTGTCTAATTACCATACAAGTCCTTTTTCAATCACCCCCTCCATCTTTCCCAAAGGAGACCACATGCAACTATAATTGCCTCCCTCATTAGTTATGTTTTCACAAGATGGGATAGGGGGCAATTAATTTTATCACTTAATTTTGTCACCGATATTTCCACTGCCTCAGTATTGATGTGTCCACCAGCACCGAGGCCATTTTTCAGGAAAATTAATTGACAAAGCAGTAAAATTTATCAACATATCACCAGATTAGGCGACAAATTGATGCAATGAGGGAATCAATTGTGTTTCTGTCATCGGGGCGCAACAGTGCACCCATGAACAGAGCTGGACCAAGCGGACCACTGTGAGAGTGACTTCTCTGGCAGGTGCTGTGATTTATGTTTTTATTTAGACAGCGGGCATAAATCAGAGTGAGTTACAAGTGCGGCACTGCCTCCCCTTGAGAGACACATAATCGCTCACACAGAGAACATGCAACACACACAAAACTCACACACAGACACAAATGAGCGGACAAAGATAATCAAAGACACCCAGAAAAAAAAAAATCAATGGTAGAAAAGACGACAAAAGAATCCCAAATAGAGAAACAAAAAGATTATTGAAGAAGAAGAAAAAACAGAGAATAAATAAAGAGGCTCCGACAGAATCACAAAAAACAAATTCCTATTATTTTACTACTTGTTCTTTAAAAAACAGCATTTTGCTCAAAATAAGAAATAGAACGTTTTGGCCTCAGTTTTATTTGCCACGGGCAAAGAAGAAATGAAGTGGCTTCCCCCCAAAAAAACGTATTGCTGTTCATCGTGGAAGAGCCAATTCTTCCAGAAAGACAATTATTTAAAATTGGTGTTCATCTCTGGCAATGTATTTCTCTATCCTTCCAACATCTCTACTACTCAGAGTATTGATTGAAAAGAATGAAAACTGGTCTGTCTACAGAACCAAGGCATGAGAATTAGCGTAAGTGTTTTAAAAGTATTTAATATGTTGTCACGACCTTCCACTAGGCGGTGACAGTTTACAGACTACTCCAGGATACATACATGTAAAATGTGCAACTAACGTGAACGTATATTAACTACTGTTTAGTTTACAGACTACTCCAGGATAAACTGGGAAGTTCAAGCGCAAATTTACATACATACATACATGTAAAATGTGCAGCTAACGTGAACGTATATTAACTACTGTTACACAGGTATCCACATCTTTTAGAAACCTGTTTGTTCCTCAGGCCATTTCTCTGCTGAATTCAGATCTGGAACACAGTTAGTTTGGACTGGTTGCAAATTATTTATCACTTTTACCCAAGGAAATACACATTTTTATCTATTTATTTTCCCATTACTACATGGTGAATCCACAGTATGAGTACTGTACATGACGTGCTGTGTATAGGCTGCACTCTACTATTTTTTATTACTACTTTTTTTGATGTCTTGCTGCACAACTCATTGTCCTCTGGGTACAATTCACTCCTGGTTTGTGACCTACCAACGGTGAAATGCTAGGACGCGACCCTGGTCGCCTTCATCTCACCTGCTCAGCGCAGACCACGACTGTTTGCTTGACAGTCAGTCTATCAACAGCCTTTAGCTGACCCCACATCCTTCCAACCTCAATACTTCAGCAAATAGTCAGAAATATATTTTATCAGCAGAACAACGCAGGACAAAGAGTCTGAAGGAAAAAAAAAAAGTATAACACAGCGTCTCCAGGACCAAGCAGGAGAACTGCTTGGGCGCCGAGACTGTCATGTCTGTATAAACAGGCATTGATTTTTCTGTCCAGCCCTGGCACCTCAGCCATTTATTCTCAGTATTGTGGTCGGGGCCCCGGCGGGGCTGGAGAAATTCTGTTACAGTCCACTTAGGCCCTTGAGGCCTGTGTGTGAGAATAGATTTCACCTGTAAACGAGGAGAGGGACTGGACCCGCTTAACAAGGGCAGTGTGTGTCACCAGAGGGCAGAAAAGGTGAAGTCACACTGTATGGATAATGACACGGACTGGCTGTGTGTGTGGTACAAGAGGGGAACCGAAGACTGGGGAAAGACGGAAAAAGGTGGGAAGGAGAATGATTGATACAGTAGGAGACCAAAGAAGGAGGAGGTGTGAGGAGTCTTAGACAGAGTGCATGAAACCATGTTTTTCTCAATGGCTGCTTTCTTTACAGGTCAACACAGAAAACCAAATACTCCTTTCATCCTTGGCCTTACTCTCTTTACACCAACCACAACAATCTCTGACATGGTATCCATATGAAGTCCACGACCGTCTGTGACTGAGACCTGGCAGACAATGATAAATCTTGGTTCTGGATATTGTACAGTTCAGGGCCAATCCTTAAAAAACACTGCCCCTAAATAAATAAGGAATATCAAATGCAATTTTAACATTATTTTAGTAATCATGTTAACCTTCTGCATTTATTGAACCACTGTTTGGTGTAGAGTTAGGGCTAGCCTTTGGAATCACAGTTTAACAAACCATACTGTAAGAAAATTAGTGATGTATTTATTTGTTATACTGTTCAAGAGAGAAAAGTATTAAGAACTGTGCTGAATATTAAGTGATCCACTCAATAATACAAGTTGTAGTCTCTGTACTAGATCCAAAGTACCATGTCTTTTAAGTTGTGAGAAATGCTTGAATGTATATAACTGATTACTCCCAAAAAAGAAAAAGAAAGTTGGAATAATGTTCTTAATGCAATGTAATAATTAAGGAAGGAAATTTCAAACGCTATCCTCACTGTTATTAATGGTACAGGCTGTGTTTTGATAATTCAAATTTAATTTATGACCCGAAAATTGCCTGTGCCAGTCCACTTATCATCTAACAATTCACCGCTGTGACTGAACTGCTGCTGCTGCCGCTTAGAACAGACACACTGAGACTGTGAACTTCCACCTGCAGGTGAGCTGCTATAATTAAACATATAGGTTTGATGTTTCTGAAGCTGTGTTTGTACGGAATTTTAAATTTTACTATAATAACCATATTTGTAACTACATTAAGAGATAGGGAGAAAAAAACAATCTACAATTCTACACAACCAACTTGATCACTTGAGCAGTTTAATTCTTTAACAAACTATAAAGACGATCAGACAAAACAAGGATGCTACTCTTCTTCAAATACATACTGATCAGTCTGACACCGATCAGTGCATCCCCACACCCCGAGCCAACGACTTAAGAAAAGGTTTAACTTTTGGCAAAAGTTGAAGAGAAAAACATGAATAAACCAAAAGAAAGGAAACTCGCCAAACGATGTGAAAACAATGCTCTTGAAAGTGTTGCATTTTTAACAGTTTATCTCAGCATGCAAACTCTCTACAACGCCAAGTCCAGTCTTAGTAATATTTGGATGACACACAGTTCCTGCAGCAGCAGAGTGCTGTGGTTTTTACACAGCAACTGGTTTTAACCAAAATGTCTAAGTTTTACTTTTCCAAAGTTTAAAACTGTTTTTTTAACTTTAGAGAGAGACGATGGCTCTGGTTTGTACATGTTAGAGTTAGTGCATGAAGACAATGACTGCAGCCTGTTTCTACAGGTTTCTACTCGACTGAATTGATAAACACTACATATTGTGTTTGTACGGAATTTTAAATTTTACTATAATAACCATATTTGTCACTACATTAAGAGATAGGGACAAAAAACAATCTACAATTCTACACAACCAACTTGATCACTTGAGCAGTTTAATTCTTTAACAAACTATAAAGACGATCAGACAAAACAAGGATGCTACTCTTCTTCAAATACATACTGATCAGTCTGACACCGATCAGTGCATCCCCACACCCCGAGCCAACGACTTAAGAAAAGGTTTAACTTTTGGCAAAAGTTGAAGAGAAAAACATGAATAAACCAAAAGAAAGGAAACTCGCCAAACGATGTGAAAACAATGCTCTTGAAAGTGTTGCATTTTTAACAGTTTATCTCAGCATGCAAACTCTCTACAACGCCAAGTCCAGTCTTAGTAATATTTGGATGACACACAGTTCCTGCAGCAGCAGAGTGCTGTGGTTTTTACACAGCAACTGGTTTTAACCAAAATGTCTAAGTTTTACTTTTCCAAAGTTTAAAACTGTTTTTTTACAGGAGATGTGTAATAATTGGCTTTTTTATGAAATTCCACCTTATTTCTTATTTCCTCTCTTTTGTACTCAGATGGCCCAGGTTACAGGAGCTGGGACACCAGAATTTATAGTTCCTGTTCTGATTTTTTGCAAGATACAGAGCACTGGGAATTGGAGTACAAAGTTTTCACACAGTGCAGAGCCCTAAGGGGCCCACAAGTGAGAAACAAAAGTACTCACCATGTACACCTGGCACCACCGGAACTGAAGTCAAGACAGAAAAGAAAAAGAAAACTAGGTTTTGTACATCCAGGAAGCTACTCAGTCATTCATATCTGCACATGTTGAGGGAATTACACTGGTACAAAGAGCTGAACTCATTTGGTCGTTTCCACTTTTCTTCTACACTTCAACCAGAACAGACTCCTCATGCTTACCAAACTACAGTTTAGCAACTTACTAAGAATCTATTTTAAATATGCAATCAACAATATATACATTTGTTTAATTCACTGGATTCACAACAGCAACAATCTGTACAATTATACAACAAATAATTGCACTGCATTTTTTTTCAGCATTAAAAAGGTTTTTGTAAATGTTTTAGTTCTGGGCATAACTGACTGATTGTTTTTTTTTTATAAATCTCAGAGTCAGACAAAAACCAAATAGTTTTTAATTTGCCTGAATTAATACAGATATGAAGTTAAAAAAAAACAACCTCAAGTTATGTGGAAAAACGTGGAAAAAAAAAACCTCATGGTTTCAACCTCATAAGTTATGTGGAAAAACGTGGAAAAAAAAGGTAGCACAACGTTAGCCAAAAATAAGTGGCTCAGTCTCACAATGACTGAATGCAAAACAGAATTTCAAGAAACACTGCCAACTATTTCCCATTTACCCCGAAGGGCACAAATAATCTACTAAAAGTTTGACAAGTGGTACTAAAAATTATTGAAATAAACATTTGAACCATAAAAGAACATCTTTGATTCAAGTCAGGGAAAATAGTTTGGCATAAATAAATTGTCTTTGACATCACAGAGAAACAATTTATTCAGACTAAACTAGCTGAAGTTAGCAGAAAAACAGCAAAAGGTTATGAAAAAAGATCAATACTTAAGATAGAAATAGATATAACCTGAGAAGTCTCTGTGTTAGACAAAGGATTAATTGAACTCAACCAGAGGTAAAAAAAAAAAAGGTTTAAAAAAAATTAAACCACTTGATTATAGCTGAAAACTAAACCCAGGAGTTACCATTTTTACTGAGACCCTTGTGGCAGGAAACAAAGGTCTAAAGTTCGGCTCCAGGACCAGAAGGACTCTGGACCAGACACTGTGAGATGAGAAAAAAAAAAAAAACCTGGCACAGGTTTGGTGTGTAAATGTCTAAAAGTAGACTGTAGTCAAAAACTAAAACAGTCTGCTCACACTTTGATGAAACAAACGTTGGAAACACTCTCAGAAACAGGCAGCTTCAACATCAGTGGACGCTGTAATTGAGAGGTATTAAAGACACCAGACGTGCATGCACACACGTGCACACACACAGCTCTGTGCAGTTTCAGTGTCTAGTGGCAGTAATGATAGTGTGTGAAGGTTAACTCCTGGAAGAAAGGGAAGCTCTCCACTTTGAATGGGAAGAAGAGGGAAAGGGAGGAAAAGAGGAAGGGCAGGGGGAGAGAGAGAGAGAGAGAGAGAAAGAGAGAGCGGCAAAGACAGCTTTTGAAAAGTACTTATTAGTCAAACTGGGTAACAATGGCACCTCCTGCATGGTATAATCAAATCACTCCATATACCTACTGGCAGTACGGCACGTGAAAGGCAGGCAGCCCTGAACCTTTGACAGGTGGGTTATTTTTACTGATCCTTTTCCTGCCTTTTGTCTCAGGCACTTATTGAAGATGGCGCCATCAACAAACAGATATAAATACAATGAAGGCTGAGTGGAGAGGGTGAAGGGGTTTTGGGTGTAGGCGGGAGGAATGACAAAAAAACACACACCTCCTGTGAAGATGTGCTCCTCTTGTTTTCCCCTCTCTGCCCTGAAGTTAACCAGCCAATTGTTTGTGGAATCCATGGAGCGCTATGCAATTTTAATGACCCCCAGCGTGGGCACACTTCCTGATTTACTTCCCATCAGCCAACAGTTTTTTTTTTCTTCTACTTGTCTCGTCTGTGATCAATACGCCGTGTCTTTGAAATGAGTTTTAATATGATTTTATGAGATCAAATCTCTTTGATCCCCCACCGTGATTTGTCTGCTCCTCTTTATCCGACAGCCTGTGTGTCTTCATATGCAGATTATGTTGAGAAAAACACAAAAAAAGTAGAAGAAAAATAACACAGAGGCCCTAATGTAGGAAATGATTGTTAACCAGGATGAATTTAAAAAAAATATATAATGGCAGGTACTGTACTGTTACTGTGCGCCTTTGTTTTAACCAGCACTGATGCATGGGAAAATTGCACATTAAGTAAATGAATGCTCGCAGGTTTGTTCTTAATTGCACATATGAGAAAAGCCGAGGCTCGACAAGGGCTGAATGTAAATGAGCCTTCATTTGATTTCTCTGCTGCTGGGGTTCCATCACTAAAAAAAGGATTTTCCTTATTGAATAACATACAGTAAAGCATAAAGCAGATGCTCTTATGGAGCTTCACAACTGACCAACACAAAGAAAAGTTGTTCACTTTCAAGTTACTTTTTCACCACCTTACAGTATCTTTCGGGCCTAACCTTTGACTTTTGGGCAGACTTTTTGGCTACTTTATTTAATAAAGCTACTTGGTTTCATTTTATTCCTATTTCACTGGTAATTCTGTTTTGTTTTTTTAGGAATAAATGGCTCCCTACGGGCTGGCAGTGACCTTTGAAAGACTTTTGATCAACTTTTAAAGTGTGGGTACAGTTTTGTTCACTCTTATTTACAGTATATAACAATTTTGTTCACTCTTATTTACAGTATATATTGTTTGTTAATCCTAGATTTGGGTTAACTAACTAACAAATAACTAGCTAACCTCTATTTACCTTTAGGGACAAACAGAATTTTAACCAATCACACTTTTTGTGGGTTAGTTTTTTTGGCTAAGAGAGAATTTAGTGTTGTAACCTAAACATTAGATGCTTTGTTACTTCCAAAAACATTGGAGGCTAACTTTCACCAACCTTCCTACAAATGTAGGTTATTTCACAGAAAACTTTAATCAAAGTTAGGTCAAAAGTTATGCTTGCCAAATTAGTCATTTTGGAGAAGGGAGGAGGTGGGGGGGGACTCAGATCTATTTCTAACCAAGGTCCAGGAGCTGATTTTAATTTTTAGCTGTGTTATTTTACCCTCTGTTTCTACAGAGCAAACACATCTGTTAGGCAGATTTTTCTTCTTTCAAAGAGACAAATTTGCAAAATGTAAGCATTCTCAGAAACTTTTTTTTCAAACATAAGCAACCGTCACTGACCTTAACAGGTGAGTCCATGTAAACCCTTTCTGCTCCTACTCAAATACTCTGATTTATTTTTTTTTATTAATCAATGAATCTAAAGTATAATTAAATACATCGGATTAATCAGCTAGAAGTCATAAAAACAAGAAAACTTTCCAGTAAAATTATGCATTTATCCAAATGTCTGTATGAGCAGGGGTCAAAGTTATTTTATAAATCACCATCCAAGGTTGACAATGATTATATTCCTCTGCCTTGAAACACAATTACACACAGCATCATTTTTGTGTCCATCCCAGAGTTCAAATGTTGGAATCTCAGAGTCTGTGTAATTGTGAGCTACGTCTCACATTGCTGGAGGTGTAATGAGCGAGATAGAAGCAGAAGCAGCAGCAGCAGCAGTCTTTGTGACGGGATGAAAGAAAGCCCACAATAAAGAGACGAGAGGCCAAAGCAGTAAATATCCCTGGGCCACACGGAGCACATGCTAATTGCGTTCCCAAACTTGAGTGTGGTAAATAATGAAATTTTAATTTCTGCTCTCGCCGCTGTGTTTTCCTCATTTGCGTCAGGATGAATGTTTTCAAAGAAATTTACAGTGGCCATGAGGAAAAGATGAAAAAAAAAAAAAGAAAAAAAGAATTGGAACATAAGCTCATGATGATGAGTTCATGCCTAAAGGTTTTATACATTAGTCTGAAACGAACAAACAGATGAAACTATAGATGTGAAAACAATTAAGAACCAACTGCACACTGGAAGAGTATCACATCGACAACAAATGTGACATTAAATTTGACATCATTCTTTTGAAAGCTCTGGCTGGAATTCATGAACAAAAGTTTTACCAGACCAAACAAACAAACTGGTGTCATTCACTGAGGCACGCCACCGAGCAAAAACACGGTAATGTCTAAGAACTAAAACTAAGTCTGTCTTGACATTTGTCTTGCAAATGTGCAAAATAAGTGTTAAAAGATAGGAAATATACACACAAAGTTTAATAGTGCAGAGAGCAGATATTCAAAGGTATCCATATGATGCAAAAGAAACAAAAATCTCAGTTATAATGTAATAATAACATTAATAATAATGTAAATTTTTAATTATTTGTTTTAAGAGAAAGAGATAAAACTTACAAATAAATGCCACATGTTATAATTTGCATCCAGCCGTGGAAGCCCTGAGACATCTAGTACAGTAGACACATATGATACATGATTTTATGAACCAGCACGGGTCAAAACACTGTTCTGAGACGAAGACCAAAAGTTTAACTGTGCAGTGAAAATGTGGGACTAGACCATAAAATTAACACCAGTTGTCTCTGGTCTTTGGCAGTGAATTAGTCTCCACTGAGGCTCAGTTTTCACTGAGGCTCTGCCTCCTGTAAATTTCGTGCCTAGTCTGCATTTTGTCTCACAGGCAATTTGTTCCTTCTTGAAAAATCACTTATTAAACTCTTTCAGTCGAGAACTAAACAGACTGAGCAGTGCAACCCACGACAAATCTAAAAAAATTACTTTGGACCAGTCTTAGTGTAGTATAAAATAAATCAAAAAAGCCTCCATTGTGATCAAATATGAGAACTACAACAATAAATGGTCTGGTGTGGTCAAAAGTATTTCATTAGTTTGGTGGTAACTTTCCAGGTTCTCTCTCTTTTGTGAACCCACTGTCAGATTTCACAGCTTAATCGTTTTCCACTGTCAGATTTCACAGCTTAATCGTGAGCAGAGTGTCTTTGAACAGACTGCCTTCTCCTCTCTCCTTTCTGTGGCTGGCAGTTTTTACATTGAAGAGTCATTCATCTCCATCCGCGGCCAAACCAAATCAAATAAATCAACACTTTCTGCAAATATAAAAATATTTGTGTTGTGGGCAGATAATTAATGAGCACAGCTGCACTAATTAAAAGCCATCTGAGTTCCATTAATCTTGCAGGTTTGAGTCGCATCGTTTCTCAAAGTGGACAGCCACGCCTCTCCTTTGCGTTTCCCCTTGTCCTTGGACTCATTTTTTAGGTAATTTAGGAAGAGCATTGTTGGTTTATTAGCATCATGAAGAAACATGAAAGCACAATTAATAATACACTTCACAAAAAAATTATCAGTTCTCCAACTGTACAGTAGTCTGAACACTGTGGTCTTGGCTGCTGGATGTTTTCTTTTCTAGCACTTTTTTTTTTTTGCAAGATCTTAAATTAAATTTTTTATAAAAAAATGTAATATCTATTTTCCATGTAAAATGTTATGATCATTTCATTTATTAAACTGCTTTAAACCCAATAGAAACTGTGTTTTAATAGACAAATTAATATATATTAATTAATCTACAGTTATATGCTGACGTCGTGCATTTTACCCAGCCCATATTTCTTTAACTGAACTGCAACCATTAGGTATGTTCATGTGAGTCAGACTTAAACTGTTCCAAATCATTTCGGTTTTAGATTTTATCAGTGTTAATTTTTACAAATCTAAATAATAAACACTGCAAAAAAAAGAAAAATCCATTTGAGGAAGTGTCTTCAGCCACAGACACTAACTCCAGCTAATCTGTGATGATTTAGGCCTGCGTGTTAAAGAGCTCATCCCTGCTTATCTAATTAAAAACATGAATTCTTGGTTTAGAGACAGGCTCAGAGATGGATTGGCAACATCATTAAAGTCATAAATGTTAATCCACAAACTTTATGTTGCCGTGACACAGCTCATAAACACAGAAGGAGAAACATAAACAGCAGCG
>NC_024324.1:6042290-6078663 GCF_000523025.1 Cynoglossus semilaevis | reverse complement strand
TGAAGCCTGAGCCTGGATAAAACTCTGAACCTCTGACAGAGATGGAGGGAAGGAGAAGCAGCCAACACTGGGAGACAGTCAGAAGGTGTTTGATTTTTTTTTTTAAATGACAGGACAATGTGTATGGAATTTAACTGTAGCTGGTTCAGTTCAACAACTACTCTAATACTATTCTGCACAGTAACCTTCAAAACTGAACTTGGTAAAATCAGTTTGAGTATTAAGTTGTAATATTATATGTAAAATATAAGGGCGAGTGTAATTGAAACTAGCAAAAGTTACAAAGTTGCCAAAAAGTATGCACACACATGACCTAGACATTAACAAATGTGCAATCCTCAACAAACGTGCCAAGAGATTAACTCTGCAAATCCCAAGTTAAGACAATAAAGCTTGAAGTAGCACAACGGTAATTGGAAAAAGTTAGCCTGCAAATAGTCAAGTGTTCAACAGAAAATTCTAAGCAATTGTCAAAAGATCATGTTTAGATCATATTATTGGGAGGTATTATTAATCTTTTTTAATTATAAACCACACAAATGAGAGAGAGTTTTTTTTCTTTATCAAAAGCAAGAAAAACACAAAATCTCTTCTTCAATTCTTTTTTTCTTGTGGCAGCATCATTTTGAGACTTTGGTTTTAGCCACTTTAAGTCTCCAACTCATTTTACCAACCACATGCTGTTTCCAGATCCACCCAGCATTAGCTGTGTTATTGCCATTTAAGAACCCCAGGTTTTCCTCCTGCATTCTTAATTATTCATTTCTTCATATGCTTTTGCGCAGTACATAAAATTGTTGACGGTAATCACAGGGGCAATGGCCATTAAGCCCTTAATGTGGCTAATGTTTGCCTAATCAAACTTTTATGGACGGCAATAACTTTGAAATAACATTTTTTAATTATCCTTTAATTTGAGGGAGGATATTGGTGTAATCTCTCAATGTAGGAAAGAGCAAAACAATAACAGTCCCCCCGAGGATCGCTATTGTTTTACACATTAAAGGTATAAAAAGCCAAGCACTCTAAACGACCTGCTTTTTTTTTTTTTTAATGAACATACATTCACGCTCCTGGAAAATATTAGTCTGTAGCGCAATTAACATCAGTGATTGATTAAAAAAGGATTTATTCATTTTTAAGTTGTGTGTTGTATTTTAATTTAGCCATATAATCTTAGTGCTGGGTTCAAAAACTGTGAAACAGTAAAGAAAAAAAATCAGGCTGATGCCACATTTTATTCACCAAGTACTAATGTTATATATACAGTTAAAAATGATACTTTAAGTGAGTCACATCTTAAGTGAGGCCTAAAGTCCAGTTTTTAAGAATTACTAGGAATTTACATGGACAATAGTCTGGTTTTCCTTTTATTAAATAGCTGTTTTTTTTTTATTCTCTGGCTTCGCTATCTTTTGGCTGATTTAAATTTGCTAATTTTTCTTTCTCGTGCCACTGCTACAGGAGCTAACCTAAAGCTCTATTGGAGATATTTAAATTCTTACTGATGCATTGAATAATTAACACTTTTTTTTAAAAAAAACATCTTCGCAAACCATGCCATATTTTTAGCTGCTGGTACAACATCATTTGGAAAGTTGTTATAATAGATGAATATTCTGATTGACACTAAAATGTGTTAGTGTTGTAAATCTCTCTAACTTTTCTCTGTAACAAAAATAGTGAGAGAAAAACTTTACTCCCCCCCAAAAAAGAAAAAAGTGTCAAAAACAAACTTTAATTTAATTACATGACTAATTAAAAATCATTAGTGATGGTCTAGATAAATGCACTAATTGACAACTGAAATGACAGCACAAATTCAAGAATTTAAAAATTTAAAAACAGTCACCGTTGCAATCTGAAGGGTGAAAAAATAACAGTTTGACTTCATTTGACAACACAAATTGAAGCAAAGTCCTTGTTTCCTTCAAAAATTATTTTTTTCTTTGCATTCTTCTTTTGTGTGACTCCAGTTTACAGTATTCAGTTCTTTCACAGTCGCTGCCACCACTGAAGCACGGACGTTTGAGTGAGTTTATTAGTTCAAAAGGATTATTATTCTAATGTGAAAATGGAACTAATGGTGTGCCAGATGCTTTTTTTTTGCACAATTATCTGAGAAAACAAGTCTTAAGACAAGTCATGTGTTATTATTTGGTCATTTTTCAGAGACCCTTCAAAATTGCTCCAATTATGTTCTATTAAGTCAAGGCCAACCCTGTCAATCAGCACTGCAGCGTTTGCCCCAGCCTTCAAACAGCCCACTCAAGATTTAATGACTCTCAGAAGTTTGCACTGCAGTAAAGTGATGTTTCTCAGATTAATAGCTTGTTTTTATCTTTTAATTTAATAAAACATTTTTAAAATTATAGTTAAGATGTAAGTGACTAAAAGGCACAAAAAGGAAACTCTTTATAAATTCCAGGTCAAAGAAGGGAAAAAAAAGCACAAAATGGAGGAATATATTTTTCATTTAAAAGAAATCACCCATTTTGCTTAATTTAACTGCATAAAAACTACATTTTTCAGCAATGCTACAAAAAATCACCCATTTTGCCTTCTTAATTTAACTGCATAAAAAAAACTACATTTTTCAGCAATGCTACACTTTTGTCGTCATTGTGAAGGTATTTAGCAGAAAAGGCTAAAAACTGTCCTCAGTTGAAGAGAGTACAGTTCAACAGAACAGTATAGCGTTTCAGTTTTTCCATGTTTTCAGCGTAGAGCAGCTAAAGCTTACAGAGATTTTTTTTCCCAGATGTTAGCCATGACTTATTCAACTGCAAACACATTGCTAATAGAAAACAGCCAATAGAAAACAGGAAGCAGCAAGAACTAAAACAACGAGGCTTCTGACGGAGTGTACATGGACCACAAAAATGGAGGAGAGGTTGATAAAGTTAAATGTGTCTGCGATCTCAGCCTTTATGATTTGTCTTTGTCTTGTGTTCGTATAAAGTCTATTGAAACCAGTCTGTTAGCGTCTACTCCTAGTGTTTTAGATTTCAGTACAGACTGACTAGGAAATTGGTGTAGTGTGTCCTTAGCTTTAACATGTAGAGGACACAATACTGTAGGACTCATCTTATGTAACAGAACCTCTGCAGGGATGGATGACTTCTCAATAACAGTATATAAATAAGCCATAAAGACAAAGAGGGATGAAGATATGGAAAGTGTCCTGCTGATGTTCCTGTAAAATATTACATAAGTGAAACTCCAGGGTGACTTCTCTCCTGAACATCCCCAAAGTAAGGCACTGACATCAAATATGCTACCCGAAAAAAAAAAAAAGGTGCAGGTATGACTCACACATCTTTTACTATGTCCAATTGAACAATTTGCAGCCACGTATAAGATTTACTTGGCAGAATATAGGTTTGAATTTCTGACCAGAATGTAGATTTTACTGTTACATTTTTGTAAATGTACTGTAAAAGGTAGTTTTTGGCTTACTTCAAGGTTATCTTTTACTGATATTAAAAAATGTATAATTGCTAATTTAAAAACTTTTGTTAAACTTTTGTGCTGTCTACAAAAGTACGTAACACAACTTAATTTAAAGTTTAAGCTTTTTGTTCTGTCAAACCTTGAGTATTGACACAATTTTAACTACCGTCCCATACAGACCACTAAATTCCAGTTAAAGTAAAATGACAAATGCCAGTGCAAACAAGTAAGAAACCTTGGTGTTTCTCCACTGAAACCATGTTCCAATCAAGTAGCAGTATTTCGTTCACCATTACAGTAAATCTTTTTAATATGTACAGTATGTCACAGCAGTAAATACAACTTAAGTTATTTTTGGACACGCCTGGACTTGAATTTTTAAAGCCTTGTCACTCCTGGTAACGCATGTATCATATCCCAAAGTCATATCCTCCCTCTGCTGCTCTCTCATTGCCAGAACCTGTGCTAGGTCAGCTCCAAAGACATGCACTGCCACTGGGAATATTTTGGCAACCCGGGTGTCACATTTAAGCAAAACATCTGGTGTATTACCAGCCGCGCCAAACCCATTCTGTCGTAACGGATTAAGGAAGAGGAAAACAGAGACGGTGATGAATGTGACGGTATGGTTTCTACAGTATGGTTTCGTAAGAAATGTTTTATTGGAAGTTCAGACTGTAAAATGTACCTTACCAACTTCTATTTTCCACTTTCTCTTATTCTAAAAATACCAGGTGAATGTTTGCAAGGCTAGAAAAGAGTAAATAATGTGGTGTGATGTTGCCCAGAGCTGCAATCAATCTCCACCATCTCCCTGCTCTCCTTTCTCTCTGTTTTCATATCTCACTGTCCAACCCTCTTCGTCCGACATCTCCCTCCTCTCTGTCTAACTCTATCTTGCTTGAGAGCTAGCATATGTCTGCAATCATTTCCTCCCAGCCCCCCACTCCTTTGCTCTCTCCATCCTCTCCAGATTTCCTCTTTTCCCTCCTCTCCGTCTCATCCCCAGTTACTCCTTCATCTCTCCCAGTTTGACTCGAGCCACGACCGGTGCAGTTATCAATCACAAAAGCCAAGACTTGTCAGGGACGAGTGAAGCCAGAGGCGCTGCTCCTCTGCCTCTCCATCACTCTCTCTCTCTTTTATCTGTCTCGGTTTCCTTCCTTTAACAAATTTGTTCCAGTTAATAAGCCCTCCCAAATGACCCCCTCCTCCTAATTAAGCGGGAAATATGATACTTAATTAATGATGAGATGAACTCTCTCCCAAGGCCCTGTCAGAAAACCATGACACCATGTTTGGCGGTTTGAAATCAAATTAACACGCCACAAGACAGAAAAGAAAAACTGATGGGCGATTTCTCCCTCATTCTAACCAGTTGTTCACTGACAGAGTAACATCTGTAAATCTGGAATTGGATTTTAAAAGCAATCACTTATACTTGTAACTGGTTTACGTTGTCAAGAATGTCATGCTTTCATTTGACGCATATAAAGACCAGCTCAATTCATTCAATCTCAGTGTTGCACGGGCTGTGAGATCTCTGCTGATTTCACTTTTGTAGACGATAAAATATAACCCTAAGTAAGTCTGAATTACCTACAAGCCAAAAGAGTATAGAAATATTTAAACAATAGCAACCAATCCACCCGTTTCTGGGACAGGCATCTTAAATCACACTTTGTTAAGAAATCCCTCCGTAGCAGGCAAATATGTTTGATATGTTTTATTTTTCCACCTACTCTCAATTGTTGTCACTTATTTTAACCAAAGAGCTCACATAGCTCCAGCTTATCTGTCAAACTCAAAATACCTGGGGCCAGCAACCATCAGATCTGGGGCAAAGAGGGCAAATATGTATTTCTATATGTTATATCAATTACAAACTCTTCAAAAAGTCTCATCATAAACTATTTTTGCTTGTTATTTTTGTCTTGCTCAACACCTATAATTATCAGAGCTTAGATCACCACCAAATTCAGGCAAGTGCATGTTGAAGCTGTGTGCCAATTATTAGTGGTTCCCACTTGTATCTAAACCTATTTTTACTTCGTCTGTCGCAGCTAATATTTCTTTAAACCTCAGGTGATATTAAAAAAACAGGGATTGGCTGAGCATTCTCTTCATCAAAACAAGGCACTGACGACGCTTTTACTTAATCTTCAAGGAACACCAGCTCATCTGACAGTCCTAATTGTACAAGTTACAATTTAAACCTGATTATATTCTTGTTTACTTTACATTTGTTCTGTTTGTTTTCTGTAGGTGAACCACACTTGGACACCACACGGATCACTGAATGTGCAAACTGCCCCCAACAACCCGTTGTAACGCAGACACCTGATATAAGCAGACATGCAGTCATGCAGCAACATCATAGTCGCCTCAAGTACAACAATGTTTAATATGCAAACCATTGGAATATTCAAATTAGTGAACAACAAAGACCTCAAATCAATCAGACATACAGTAGCTCTCAAACCAGAACCACAAAGAATGTAAAAGACACCCTGACAATAATTTATTCCCTCTTATCTCATTTCACTCTCTATGATTTCTGTGTACTTACACCAAACTTCGTTTTTTCCAACATGTCCGACATCTAATTCTTTTATTATGGTTTAACAAGCATTAATTAATGGCTGACACAGCGAATCACATTTAATAATGCATGGATAATATTTTGTCCTGGGAACATATGGCGTGCGCTGTATTAATATTCAACGTCACGTGTCCCATTCTTCCTGATAGGCGCCTTCAGAAACAAGCACTTGTGACGAGAGTGAAGATGTGAGGAAAGTTCTGAGTGATTTGTTTGCCGTCAGACTAATGTTCAAAGGCTCATTACATGCCCTCTCAGGAGGAGTCTTAAAAGAGAAAAGGGAAAGAATAGCAGAAACACTGGGGAACTAATACGACTTTTTTTTTTTCAATTTTTTTTTTTACATCTGTTACATTCTGTGCTCAACTTTTTAGTACCAATACATACCAGTTTCCCCATATTGTGCTCATGTGAACCGACATTATCTACTCATTATTTACTAGTTTGTATTGTGCTGAGAAATTGAACTGATATTTGACTTTGACAACAGTTAGACAAAAGCCTCATGTTTACGCTACCGCACTTTGTTGAAATCATAATTATTCAAATGTTCTGTAGAGTTTGGCACAGGGAATGTCTTGCCAGTTGTTCTCGTCCTGGGCATATGTGAAGACAATGACAGCTACATTTTCGCTCTTGTTTTCCCTCATCTTGAAATTAAATTTACACTGACGACTTTGATATGAACAGAGTGAGTGTTTACATCCCTGTGGACTGTGAGAAAAAATAAATAAACCCAAACTATCACATCCGCATACAACCAACAACAAATCTGATGTATTTACCATTACAGCCGTTCCGAACTTTGGTCTAAATGAAACACATCCATATAATAAGCGTTTGTTCTGTTCTGTCCTTTGATGTTGGATTTGTTTTTGCTCTTTAATTATTTCTTTCTTCTGATGATGATGGAAGCTGTGCTGACACCTTCTTTTGCTTCATCAAGTTCTGCCGCACAATTACATGAATTTACTTTCAATAAATTACCATCCTTGCATACATCAGTCAAATCATCCAGCTGAGGCATTTGCAAACAATATGCATTATTAATTTCATTGTCAGTGTTTATTTGGTTAACTTGTAACCGACTTGGACAGCCCGTTGCCTTGATGATGCATTTAAAAGCATCAGGGTCGGCTTTTTAAAAGGAAATCAGGGGTTGACATGCTTTGCGCTGCACTTTGCTCCCTGCTGGGGCCACAGAGGGAAAAAGACTGAACTTCAGTCAAGGACCAATCAGAGGGATTGCAATTTGACAACAGAATCTGCAAGATCATCCACAGCCCGGAGATTCTGTGTGAGTGTTTGTTAGCACTGATTGAGTACGTTCTATTTCATCTCTTCTGCAATAGTTAAATGAGTGAATATATTGAGATGATAGAAGAGGGAAAACAACAACCACAAACAAATAAGTTCACTTCTGAAATTCTCCCTCATTAGGCAGAGAGAGAAGTGTTTATCACCACTCTAAATGAAGATGAGTTAAGGGCTCTGCATTCTTTAAACTTCTACGAAACAACTTACTTCACCCGTATTTATCATAACTGCACAGATATCTGAACTGCAGCTGCCGCACAGGGACACACAGAGAGAGATTAACAATGAGTGGTCAGCGTAAAGTTAGGACAGAGAAACTTTTCAAGAACAATGAATCCCAAAGAGACATTTCTGCTAATGGCAGGAAAAACACAGCTATAGTGAAGACAAATCAGAGCCAAGAAGTACCTTCACAAAGTGCCGTGTTGCTGCCATCCATTTAGCCCCGAGGGCACCTGGAGGGTGCTGCGATGACAGCTCTCATCTGCCATCAAACTATCATCCCAGATGACAGCTCTTAGGTACACTCCCAGCTAAATTCCCAATTCTGGCACAGGCATACAATGCAGAAGAAAGGCAGCAGAAATAGGAGAGATGTAGAATCTTGCAAAAAAGAAACTTTTCAGATCACGCTGCTCAACAGCAGTTCCTGTTACAATCACTGAAAGCTCAGGGACAAGCAAAGTACATGTTGCACACGTGCAACAGCACAAGAGATGCACTGAAATGAAGCCATATATCAGGCAGAAAAATAAAGTCTAGCATGTAAAATATTGCTGAAGTACTGACTGAGTTCTTGTGGGAAGGACTGAAATCCACCGACTTTATGGATCAAAAAACTACGGACCAACTTTGAGCAACGTTTACTGGGATTGTTTTACATCATTCCATCTCTTGGATAAATCATATACAATGTAGTGTAATGTAACAACTGTAATTTGTACCAGAATATTTTTACTTCTAAAGAATAATAATAATTATTATTATTATTATTATTATTCAATGCCCTCTCATTCGTGGGCACGTCAGAACCTCCATGCCTTATTGTCCAAGGGTGGACGAGCGTCTGGTGCCAGGAGAGAAATATCAAGAGTAGTGGGACTCTGGGATCCCTGCTTTATCTGTCAGGCCTAATGATGGCATCCACCTGCTGTTTTATGGTCACAGCTGGAGTATTGTAGCTCCCATTTGGCCCAAAGCACACAATCTCTTTATTTTACTCCTTCACCATCTCTGTTAGCCTTCTTCCAGGTCTCCATCTACTTCTGTCGTTTGCAGTTTTGTTTCTGCCACACTTTTATCTCTATCGCTCCTCAACCTGTTTTGAATGTTTTTTTTTTCCCTTTTTAATCTTCATCCACTTCCCTCTTCAGCACCCTTCTTTCACTCCCTCCTCCTCTTTTCTTTGTGGCTCATTGCGCTGATGTTCTTTTTATGGTCAACAGCCACAAGCTCCTCATCTGATCTGGGCTGGCCTCATGTGTTTTGAGCAGGGCTGAGTAGAAGTGGGGGGTTAAGGCCCACGAGGTGCCCGTACCGCCAACATCAGAACAATATGTCACACAGCTGCCTGATGACCTCGGCCATTCAACCTTGCAGTGCTCTGACTGCGCATCTCCATCCTGAGGGTAGCTGCTTCATGAAAGCCATATATCTTTTTATTTCTATACAGCAAAAAATGTCCCTGCTTCGTTATAACACACTGACTATGATGAACACATGTCCTATGATGCAGTTAGCAACGTACATTATATTGCCAGCCAGTAGACTATCTAACAAATTAGGCTATTTTCTATTTTTTTAAATAGTTCATAAAATAACCACTTGGCTTAAAATACATGTTTAGGCATTAATTCAATTTGGCAAAGAAAAAATGGCAAAAAAATTCCAGTGAGAGATCAACTGTACCTCTCCTCTGAACCTATCTTCAACTAAAGTAGTTGACCTGTCAAGTATGAGCTCAGGGGGATACATTCACTGACCTGACTTTTTACATCTCCTCTGAACCTAGCATGAGCTGAGGGGGATACATTCACTGACCTGACTTTATTTTTATGTTGACAGTTTTAATAGAGAACATGACTACACAGGTATTTTGAATGATTGAATGAGTATATTCATCTGGGGGTAATGCTGTTTGTACTTGGACTGATAGCCTCATTTTTGAGCCGGGCATCTTCAGACTGCTTTGCTAATCCCACACCAAACCCACTGAGGAACCCTTCAATATCTACTGACAGCAAAACACAAGGGCTGGCCTTTAAAGATCATCGAACAGCGAGACACATTCCAAAAATCTTTCTGTCAAATTTCCAAATAACAAGGCTCTTTTCACCTTGACACCCTCTTTATACCCCCATCATGATGATCATTTTCATCTCAATCAAGAAAACCTCAACTGGCCAGATTGTAGACAGGTGATCTCAGAGGAACTTCACAGCAGGTGTTTTCTAGACTACTTCTGACTGACTTGACTGAAGAAGATTGGAGTTCGGACTAAAAATAGGAGCAACAAATCATTTCTGGGAGACAAGCTGAAATTACTCAACAGCAGAAGAGGGGGGAAAAAAGATGATCGCTGCTCAGGCCTGTCAACAACCCAAGACGTCCTCAGAGAGAGGCGCGAGCATGACAACATGTCAATATCACTTTGAGTGCTTCTCCGTGAACACAGCTCTTTGGGAAATCTCATTTACTTCAACAGCTTTACACGCAAAAAAAGACAGTGAACATTTGACGAAGGCAGGGGGAAAAAAAGTGAGCGGTTGATCTTTGAGAGCGAAGGAAGACAATTTAAAAAAAATGCAAGACAAGATTTCTTTGTTGATCACTGTCAATGCGTTTACTGGACCAGACGATGTTGTCTAACTTTCAGCAACTTACACCGTCTGTCTGAGATCTTAACGTTTCGCAGGGAAGAAGCGGTTCGCCTCGAGTTTAGCCCCCAGTTCGGCTGTCTCTTAAATCTGTCACTCACAGGCCTCTCAGAAGCTGACAGGATGATTGAATACACACCTATATTCACAGTGACAACTTCAACTGCAGTTAAGCAGACCTGAGCAAAGACAGAATTGTGGTAGACAGGCTCAAAAACATAAGACTACACTGGCCCAGAGACACAACAGAAAATAACTAAATTTGCTTTAACAGCCTGCTGGACTTGATAACAATCAATCAAATATCCACGTGATAACAGCAGCTATTTAGATGGTTTTATTTCTGATATAATGAGGGCTTTATAGGTTAGGGTTATTTCTGATATAATGAGGGCTTTATATGTTAAGAAACTTCACACAAGTAAGAATGTATATTCAAATTCAAACACGTTTTGCGATTTCCATATTTAGCTCCACACCCTAAGGTGCTTCTGTGAGCCTCCACAGGCAGACAGCCACTGGTGAGTGTGATTTGTCCCAGGGGCTAAGGTACACATATTGAATAAACATGAGCCTAATCCCCCTACCACTACACTTGTAAAGGGTCAAGGTTCATTTTCACAAGGACAGCAAATTCACTTACACTCAAAACCTGTCTAGAGAAAAATCAGCAACACACATTGGCCAACCATCAACAATAGACAATTTCTTTTTGTTCAAAGCAAAGTATTTTTTGCCCAATGTTAATTACTATATGTATGTGTTATACACTGGCTTAAAGGGTTTTCTGTAATGTAATGCTTAACCTGCAGTTGTCTCCCTTTTCAATTATATAAAAAGCATATTTTTCATTTTCATCCACATGAATATGCCAACATTAAATCTGTTTTTATTAAAATGCGTCATTTTTGACACCATACTAAATCAACTACGGACATATCTACTCTTATTATAAATTCTAAATGTGTAATTTTAATGAATGTTTTAAATGTGAATTGATAATTGTCTTATATCATGGTTTTCAAATGCAGGTTGTCGTTTTAAATATGAATTGATAATTGTCTTGGTTTTATCATGATATATCATGGTTTTCAAATGCAGGTTGTAATGATGTGCCTACAAAGATTGCCTTTTGTTGGAGCACAAAGATTTGTTTATTTCTTTAAAAACATATGCATGTGTTTATCCCTTAAAACCTTTTCAAAAGATGATATGATTCCCTGTTGTGTGTATGTGTTTTTTTGTCTAATTGTGAAACATGCAGCAGCAGTAGAAAAGCAAGCCTCTTTTTAAATGTCATTTTTTATTGCAAAACTCCTCCACTCTCCAATTAGGGAATAAAAAGAAAATTTGTCTTTAACTTTCTCTCTGTATGTGCTCCATCTCCCTATAAATCATTCAACAGCACTGTGCTTCTCATTAGCCCGCTTAGCAAAACTTCCTCAAAAATCAAATAAATCAGCGCCCGGGAATAGAAATTAAAGTCCTGCCTGCAGGCCCAAGGGGAGAGTTTTTTTCCATCTTTTCCTTTCAGAAAGACCAGTACTTAAGATTAAGAGCACTGCAGTCTTGAAGGCTGGCTCTGCTTCACCCTTGGGTTCTGGTACAGTGAAGTGAAACTTGAATCTGTGCTTGTAAGCAGCTCTGCTGTTGGCTATTAAAGCCAAGATGAGACTTACTTAAAACACTGTAGCCTGTCTCACTGATGTCTCATCAGATCAGATCTTTGTTTTATTCTGATTGAAACTTCTTTATTTAGAGTCCAGATATCAGTTTGTAAAAATGTGAAGAACGTGTACAACATTTCTATTGAAACACAGCATCACTGTGTCTTTGCCAAATGTGCTGATTATTTCAATCAACTATTTTCTAAGTTTGAAAAAAAAAACAACCCTCACAACTCAATGTTATGGAAAATAATTAGTACATAATAGGTTTTCCTTACCATTGAAGTTTTAAGAATTTAAAAATTACATAGTGTATTTTGGTAACTTATTGATGGGTACTAGATGTGTTATAAGGTAATATGCAGGAACAATTTCCATAAAGACTCTTACATTCTGCTCATTTTTTCTTCTACGGACTATTAATGACAGTGTTCTCCTGGGTGTCATGTAGTCGTCAAATCTCGTGAGTGGAAATGATACAAAAACATAACATCAAATAACATTACGTGACATCTTTTACCACGAGGATTTTTTACGCTGATGACAGAGAGAGTGACGTATAAATAAACAATCTCTACATCTTTATGTTTTTCATAGCTATAGTAGATTTCTTTGTCTTTTCATTAAGTGGTTGAACATGTGCATGACAACAGATCTTCACTATTTTTCTCATGGAGCCGTTCTTTGTTGAGAGCTCCAATATTACTGGTACTTCTATATGTTTTTTAGAATTATTCAAAAAATATTTTTAAGTTTTGAGTTTTGCTTTAAGTAAATCCCAAGATGAGGAGTAAGTCCTGCAATAAAATGAAACTGACAGCTCAAAATTTAAGATTTATAATTAGGGTTTTTTTTTTTAAATGACAAAAAAAATCTGTTGACATTTCTTTTAAGCTTCATTTGATGATCTTAAGATTTGTTTATTTATTTATTCTCACTTCCCCCCTCTGTGCCCATCTGCATCCCAGGACAAACATCTCATAATACAAGCCAACATCTGACGTTTGCTGGGCTGCGCATGTTTATGGAGGCTGACGACTGACCGCTGAGATGTGGGACTCACATGGGACTGGACCAGTCAGATCTTGTCAGGGCCTCCATGACTAGATGAAACAGCCGTTCAAGGCCCATCCGTACAGGTTTGCTTTCAAAAAGACAGCGTGGCATGAGGCCTGAAAGATGCAACCGCCCATGGGTCCATTTAGAAAAAAAGAAAATTGTGAGTGAGGAATCGAAAAGGAAAAATATTATTTATTTAGCATGTTTACTTTTACTTGGAGTGAGGATTAATTTTTCAAACAAAAAACAGATATAAAATCTCAAAGGTGTGAAGTTTTGACTCCTGTGGAATTTAACTTCAGTACTGATCACCTGCTAAAGAGTCAGACTTTGAAGGTAAAAAGTGAACATTTTTTTCCTTTTTTTCCACCTCACTTACATAAACATCTTTACCATCCGAGTCAGAGGGAGTTAGAGGTTGGATTTGAAAGGTGATAATTGAAGCTTCCTCTGATTATTGCAGAGAGAACTCACAGTCACATTTAATTAACCCTCTCCAAGGTATACAGTATAATTACACAAATATAATTTAACCTCTTTAACTCTACCTGATACGTTATTCAATCTGTGTCTATTTCAAAGCAGTGTTTCTCAAATGGTGGACTTTTTCAAAGCAGTGTTTCTCAAATGGTGGATTGCTTCTCAAAAATGGGTCGCAACAAAATTAAGTCGGCTCCAGAACTGAATTATATTATGTACTGTTTTTTACCAGACACACACTTAAAGAATAAACTAAAGAATCTAGTGCATTTTACTACTTAAAATTGAAAATGAAATGGAAACTTTGGGAATATGTTAACAAACATAAAATAACCTAATTAAAATATTGTAGTTTTATAGAGTTTTTATGCTCAATTCAAAAGTACCACGAGGTAAAATTTAACTCTATTTCTTCTTATTATTGTCCTCCCGCGTGCATAAAGTCTTCCGGAAACCCATGATAAAATCGGAGATTAAAAGTCCATGCACTGCTGACACTTCATTAAAACATCATGTAATTAACACATATTCTGCACATTCAAATTCCTGATCATCATTCTCATCACAAGCAGCTGCTCTTTTTTTATTCCTATTGAATCACAGCCTCTTTCTCACATCATCAACAGCAACTGCTCAGTGTTTGTACAGCTTTCTCACAGCAGTAAGTGTCCACTATTAGACTAGTAAACTCTGTATATATATACACATATATGTATGAAAAAATATATATTTATAAATTGGTGCTGATGCAAATGAGTTAGGGCAGGGCTACTTTGAGGTAACTTTGTGATGCAGTAGTGATTCATCATTGTGGCTGAAGATGCACTTCTTACTGTCCTTAGCTTTTTCTAATGAAGCCTCTGTATGTAAATGAGCCTGCCCTTTTCACTTCATCCTTCCTCCATGTTTGGAGCTGAATGAAGGAAAAGAGGCACCACAATAGGGAGGACATGTTAAAGCAGAAACACAAGAGCTGCGGTAGGATAATATGTAAGACACCATGCATTTATAGATTAATGGAATTTACTATTACTGCTATCTGTATCCAGGGTTGTTTTTATCTCTGAGCATCTGTGGAAAAAATACTGTGTATTATCCACTGAGGAGAAATATCCGGTAAAACTAGAATTTTATCCCCTCTAACGGAATATATGTCATGAAGTGCTGTAAATATTCATGATGGTAATATATAGTCTGCCTACAAGACAGCTATAAGAAGCTCTGAGAATGTGGTCCTTGTTTTTCACAAAACTACATTCACCCAACAGAGGAAATTACATTAGACAATAGTTCTGCTTTTAGTTTGGTAAACTCCAATCAGTGATGGAACCTGTTGGTGTCAGCTTTACATTACAAACACTGATGTTAACTGCCAACAAAAAGATCAACTTTACCTCCTTGCTGCTAGTACAACTCCTGCCTCAGATATGAGTCACACTTTCATCCACACAGCTCTACTATATCTACTCATGTTGCTACAAGGATCTTTATATTTCTTTAAAATTGAACAGATCTTAAAACTGTCAAGTACAAATAACATACAATCAAAGTGTACTTTATAAGGTAAAGTTACCAACATAAAACAGGGCCATATTGGATTTGGTAACATTGTTGTATGCGAGCGGAACATAAAAGCTACTACACGTGTACTGTTTGCTTCAAAAGCAGCACTCATCACTGGAAGCAATGACTGCATCTGATGCAGTGATGGTGAGAGACACTAAAATGGTGGCTTTTAAAAACAGATTTATGTGACAGTGCACACACAACAATGGAAAAACAAAACTCATTACTCAAACAAATACGCTCGCATTAGGATGAAAAGGTCACTCTTAGATCAGGATCCTTTGCTGGCCTTGACAAAACAACGCCCCGTGTCATCTGAGATTTTTTTTTCTTTTCTTTTTTGCATGTAGTCACAGTCAACTGCAGGCAAAGCGGACATGCATGCGCACGTGTGGGTGTATACACACACAGACCACCTAAATAGCCAATTTCCATGTGTAAATGCTGTTGTCTTAAGGTATAGATGATGTAAATAGTGCAAACAAATATCATTAAATCGCTGATCAAACAATGAATTCTCCATCATTTTTAAAGCTATATTTCAGCCAATGTTTTTGTCAAACCTTTTGACTTGCCTCTTACATACACATATTATGCTGCTACAGTACAGTACGGTACAGCACAAACTATGGATGTATTCCACTCAGGTTTTTCAAGTTTACTGTGTTCCAGTAGCCATCTTCTAAGGCCACTAAAAACATCCATCATGATAACTTCAAGGGGGAATCCAGATATTTCAAGGTCATTCTGAAGTCCAAACTAATTTCTGACTCCGACCCATGGACAGACAGATGCAATTGTGGAATATAATATCTACTGCACTATTACAGAATCCATATAACCCAGGCCTGTTTTTCTACTGACCTCCAATAAGCAGACCTTCATGACTGATGAGACTTCAGTGTCCAGAATCTATTGTATCAACGTGAAGTTAATACAGACTAAATGGCTTCTAAATGTAGGGTTCTGACTCTGAGGAAGTCCATGGCCTTATTATGGATCCACTTTGTGAAAACTGAACCCTTTGACTAAAAGATTCCCACAGATTGATGATGTGAGAGTAAAACAGCAGAAAAAATGAGGAAAAGTCCTTGAGAGTAAATCATACCTTTGGAAGCATCTTGCAAAGTCAGCGACAGTGAGGAAAAAAAAAAAGTAAATTAAATCAAATGTGCTGAGAGAAGGAAGAAAGGCATTCGGTTGGGGAGTGTCTTTACAACATCCAATGATTTTTTTTTAGCTCAATAGAAGTGGCAAATAAGTCAAAGAGCGTATAATGAAGAGAAAGCTGAATAGCTGGACAACATATTTCAAAACAGGAGCCATTAGCCAAAGAGCTGCAAAAGCACAACAGGAGAAAAGTGAAGGGGATAGAGATGCAACAAAGAACGACTGGGGGAAGACAGAGTGAGGTTTGGTGGCAGAGCCGTGGAAGAAACGAAAGACAGTGAGAGTGAGGGAGCGAGAGCAGAGTGAAGTGTGGAGACTGATTGCCGTTGATCTTCACAATAAGCGTGGCCGACAAGCTGCGAGCGCGCCTCTGCTCCGACACTAATTGCCCGTGAAAGGTAACCCGCGGTGAGGCGGAGGCGCTCAGCTCCGATAGTCCTCGCCGTGCGACATCCGCCCTGATCGCATGCGACACCAGACAGCCCAGCCGTCACACCGGCCATCGGCCCCACCAGCTCAACAGCCGGAACCCATCCAGAGAGGGGTGAAACGAGACCAACATTTGGTGAGGGGGGTGGAGGGGGGACGAAGCGGACTGAGAGGATTAAACCAGGACAGGACGAGGGGACAGGTAGACTGAGATGAGAGAGTTACAAACCAGGCTGGGGCAGGGTGGAGGAGACAATAAGAGGACCCGACACAGAAGGAGACACAGAGAGGGCACATTAAAATGCAAAAATCATAGTAAATAAGGTGGAATAACTGAACTGAAAGTGAATAGCCATGAAGGTTGAAAACATTTCCTACACTTCTTGTCAATTTTGATTACTTTAAGGAGGTATGTTCAACTATTTGCAAAATGAAAGCCAAAGAAAGTCTGCTGTTTTGGTATAAACTTCCTTAACATTCAATGTGATATATAATCAATATTTCATCCAATAACCAATTGATGTATGTTAAACATATACATATTGAGAAATCAATTCTTAAAGTACGTCCAAAAGTGTAAGAACTCATGGTATATCATCTTCTTTTTAAATTATTATTATTTAACACCAAATATACAGTCTTACAACTTGAATTGTTAGCAAGACAGCTCAGAATAGTTTGCAGCCAATCACTCATTAAGAAAAGTTTGGGGAACATGGGTCTGTGGATTTCTTCTACTCTCACTTACGTGTAGAGATGTAATGTAAAAAAACTGTAAAAACTCAAGACACATCCAATCATTGTTTTAAATTTTTGTTTTTGGTAATTGTGCCGCTTATAAAATGCCACTACACTTAAACATTCCAAACACAATTTCCCTGATTAAAATCTTCTTTTCTCTGAACAACAAACACTATAAAGACCTAAAAAATTTAATTTAACAGCGATTAACAAAACACCAGCAAATTCTCCCATTAAAAGCAGGTCCCTGCAAATGTCTGGTGTCCTATAATATAAATGAAACATTAATTATTAAGGAGCTACTGATTACTTTTCCTGACAATTTTCTCAAACGTAATCACCTCCCAGTTTAAGGTTTTACAGGAAAATTAATACCCTTTGGTCGGCGCCAATTAAAGTGACATTTGCCCTGATTACATCTCATGGTTTTATATGTTTAATGGACAGAGAATGAGGTATTCTGACAGAGCAGAGTGGGCGATAGCAGGATAGGGCACAAAGTATGCAATAAAGTGAAGAAACAACAAATATTTTAAAAAATATATAATTTAAGCCGAGGATGGAAAGTGGGTTGGACCTAACGGCACAAAGCAGTAGAAACTCTAGCCTCATGAACAGTAAAATGAGAAGACACAGAAGAGGCGACAAGACGATGGAGGTGAAGCCGTAAGGAGGACAGAGGTGAAAAAAAACAAGAACATATCATGGTTATAGAAGAGGGGATGAAGAGTGCTGTTCTCAAGAGATATAAGTAAGGAAATGAGGGCTTCACTCTAAGATAATAAAATGACAGTAGTGAGTTTGGCCACAGATGACAGCTCTTCAATACACGAGCACAGTGTAGACGCTGCACACCCTCCTCCCTCGCTCTTCTTTTATCCAGGACACACCATCAAATGATGTCCTGATTTCTGCTGCATTAGTAATTAATATTTTCCTCTGCGGTGAATTCATTTATTGTGTTTTTCCCTTGAATAAGAGGAGTGAGTGTATGATTGAGTAAATTTGGGGAAATAAACGCCAGAGATACAATTTCACCAAAACACATTTCTGTGGTAGCATGGACAAAAGTGAAAACCTAAATAAAGAAAAATAAATAAATATTTTGGGACAGTAAATTACTTCCCGTAATATTTGTCAACTTGTGGGAAACATCCAGGAGACTCTCTCTTTTTCTTCTTTTATTATTGATTCTCTCCCTGCTTCTCCTTGGTTTTAAGAGGTTATGAGAGGATAAAAAAAGAGGGAGACAAGCCTGGATCTTTTTACACAGTGGAGCCAGACAGCTGGAGCCCAGAGCGGGGGAAGGAGTGTGGGCAGGCTACAGACCGTTTTCCCAGCACAGATACGGAGATATTGGAACGCGGTGGCCATTAATAACAACTCAGTTGTCATCTGCACAGTCATTGACCCTGAGACCAGTCAATATGTGAGGAGAGAGGGAGGAAAACATTCTGTGTGTGTTCCTTCATGTGTGTGTGAACACGTTTTTGTTGACTTTTCAGGACCTTTTCTGACATCAACGCAAAACCTTGTCGAGACCAAAGCCTGGACTTAATGAGGGTGAACTTCACTTAAGCGTTGCAGATGCTGATAAAACAGTTATGTCTATAGTTACTGATCAACAGAAATCTGACTTTGATTAGGCTACACACCTTAGGGATCAGAAAATGGTCTTATAAAGCCCAACCTCAAAGTTGAATGTCTAAATGGAACGAAGATGTGAAGCTTAGTCCCTGACCGTTACAGTTAAGGTTCAGGTTAGGGTTTTTGTTTAAGATGTACAAATGATGGAGGCCAGTTCAATGACGTAGAAATGTTTGCATTTGTGCAAAAAAGAGAATTTAGGACAATTAATAATGATTAAGGCCTAACCAGGAACTCTCTGGGTCAGAACCTAATTTTTGTGGTTCGGTTAAATTAAAAATACACGAGTATTGTTCCTGGCTTATTGTCAAAGCGAGGTGTTAGTTATAATAATGAAGGTTAGGGCTGATTGATTGAAAAAAGGGTATTAATTAGAATTATTTATTTAAATTTGTGATCACAGGTGGATAAAGGTGAAAAAAGACTGCCGTCTTAACTTAGAACCACACTATCTATAAATATTTTGGTTCTGTCAAAAAAAAAAAAACTCAAAGAAACTGAAGATATTCAGTTTGCTGTAATTGAAGCTGAGTAATACTAGAAAATATTCAATGTTAAGATTTAAATCTGAGAACTTGTTTTCATTGTTTTGAAAGTAATGTATTCTGTGACACAGCCTAAGAGCTAACGTACAGTGTATGTATTATTGACCGTCTAGAAACACCTGCAATATTTCACAGGGAATGTACTCTACACACATGTAAAATAGAATAAAAATTTAGAAAACTGACACTAGTTACACACGTACTTTAAAATAAAAATTTAGAAAACTGACACTAGTTAGGATAAAGAGAGTATAGTTAGTAAGTGTGTGTGTGTGAGCGTTATTCCTTGTAGGTACATCAGGTGTTCCAGATGTATATGGCAGTGAAATATGTGTATAAATGTGAAACACATTTTATTGTGACCACAAACATTGCCTGGTATAATGTAATACTGTATCTATGTGTGAGTGTTTTAACATCTGTGTCTTTGTGTGTCTAACACGAGGATTAATTCAGTTTGTGGTTAGCACCACCCTTTGGTGGTGCCGAGTATTGTCTACTGTATCATCTACAGACCAACCCTTATATGTGTAGTTCCTGTTAATTAACCTCTGTGGATGAGGGCCACGTGAATTATGGAGGACGTATGTTTTGGTTGCAAACCTGGGGATGATTTATAACATGATCTGTGCTGGGTTTTCTTTACCGCAGTATTCAAAATAAGAATGGTTCAGATGGGATAAAAAATAGAAGGTGTTTAACACTGAATCTCGAGGTATTATCTCTTCCGAAGATAAGAAGTGAGGAAAATGAAAATGAAAATACACAGTGTTTATAGATTACTGTCAGGAAGAATTACATTTCTAAAGAACCCTGAAGAATCTTAGATGGATATCGGAATAAATCTGAGCATTCCGGAGAAATGGAAGAGACAACTAAGACTGAGACGTGTCAGGAAGCATTAGCGTAGAGAATAACGTAAGAGGGACCAAAATAACATTAATGCCAGGAGAATGATAACAATTTTAAAAAAATCATATCTCAGTTATTCCTACAATTCGATAAATGTGCCTTTTGTTTAACAGTAATCACCATATTTCATGCTGTCACTTTCTATCTAATTGCTCGCCTTGGAAACATGCTTCTCTGCAAATGCCGCTGTCCCACTGAGCACAGGAAAAAGACAGACACACACCAATTAAATGTAGCACAGTACTAGTTTTAGTTACCTGCACACCCTGAGCACATGACAAGTTAATTCTTTGCAATCATGTTATTCCTCACAGGACCATCATTACAAGGCCCCCGGATTGTGAATATTCTACATGTACATGGCAAACAATGCTCAATTACAGTCACGGGAGCCACTGTCAGCTCAAGGCGGAGGTTTCTTCAAAGTGCTCAAAATAAGATGTTCAGTTGTTGACAGTTCAGGACTGGAAATTACATCTGCAAATGGTGGTGTCCTACTGAGGTGTCAGTGCCAAAGAAAGTTTGGTTTTCCTACACTGTATGGCAGCTTTATTTCTATTCTCAGCTGAAATACTGCCAGACTGGTAAATGAGATGATCACAGGCATCCATTGTCTGACTGCCGAACGGAACTATTAACAAAATGATCAATTATCAGGCTCAGGTACAACTTCACGTCAAATAAACAGGTGCGAGTATACAGGAATAAACAAATGATATGGAGTATTTTGACATAACACAACAAGATTGACTTCAAACAACACGATCGACACAGAAATTCTACTGCAATATTAAACGAGCAAGTAATATGTTTGGTTAATAATAAAAATATGAATATGGTAAGTTTATGGGGTGTTAAAAGGACGACTATAACAAATATTACAATCTGATTTGAAAACCAATGTTTACACATCACATTTAAAACACAAATTCACTGAACTGTATGTGTCACTGAGAGAGGTTTTTCTAACAAGTACAGTGTTTTATCAATTGTATGACTGAATATTTCGCCTCAAATTTTTGACCTAAAACTTTGACTGAAAAAGCACAGATTTGTGCTGGGGCAAAGAGAAATGGTACCAAACACAGTGTGGGTTTCATGTACAAGGGTTTATAATTACGGTGGCCTTTAGTGGGACTTTGGTTTGGACTAAATTCTATGTAATATTTCTATATTGGCAGGTTTTCAGGGGTGGGAAATGTGAGTACTCACCAAATATGTGTACTCACCAAGCAGCAGAGCCTTCAGGAGACCTTTCCAGCTGGTTGTCATTTTCTTTAGTGGATCCCTGAAGAAATGAGATTTGAGTTTGAGAAATCATTTTCAAAACAATGACAAAACTTACTGTAGTAGCAATGAAGATGAATCACTTTAGGCTTGTCCCTTAGTCAAGGGTCACCACAACAGGAGTTTGCATTTTCAGTTAGCAATGTAACAGATTTAAAAACGGTAAAGTCAGCAGGTATCTTTTTTGTTTGTCACCGGGGGACAGGCAGGTCTTTATTTCATCTTCCGTACTCTGGGTTGAGAGTTGTCCACTCTACTGGTCTTTGAACATTATGGTAAAAATGTGATGTTTATGCTCTTCGTATCAGTAGTAGGTTTTGGAGATTTTAACTACTTTGAATCTAGTCTTTCAAAAAGACACTAACACTAGGAAATATATTTGACTTTTAAACTTTCTAAACTTTTAAAGATTTGTTTACTCCATCTTCAGCTTTGATGGAGGAAGTTCTAACTTGCTTGTCATGTGAGAATCTAAACTCTGTCTGCAGACAGAAACCCATATGTCCAACTTGCTTAGTTTGGCTACAGAACCATGAACCACCCAAAGGTCTCCCTAATTAAGTAAGTTATAACTCAGGCACTTTTGGTGCAGTTTTTTAAAGCAGTTAAAGAAAAGTTTATTCGCTTCCCTGAAGTTCTTTGCACTTTGTTGTGCTTTACCATCAACTCTTAAAGTGAAGAGGCTTAGCTTGTTTCCCCCTGAGACCATCCACCAGATTTCCCTTTGCACATTTCCGCAGGACTACTGAGAATGGCGAGTGATAACGTGGTTTAGGATGCTAACACCTCACCATTAACATGTGGCCAGTCCTAGCGCCCTCTCATCAGCACCCAGAGGGTTTCTTCCTCTGAAATGCTCTTTTAGCAGCCCGCTGACAGGCGGCCGCTTGGCTTTCTAGTTAATTAAAGGGAAAAAACATGGCCTTAACTGGTGCATGGTCGCACCCAGCCTGCATAATGGGACGTAATTAACTTCCCCTCATCGTTACTACACTTCAAAGGGTCGGTTTTGAGTCAGCCATGCAGAGATGAGCAGGCACACACACATCCACAGTACAAGATGTGTATTTATTAAGGTTGGTGTAAGCACAGAAAAGCCTAAAGAAAGAGAATCCTAAAGCCATCCTCTGGGAGTTTACATTCAAGAGATTGAACTGTCAGGTAGGTCCTGGAGAAAGCTTGTTTCCTTCTGCAAATGTAAGTGTTGATAACATTAGGACACATAGACACACACACACAGTGTGCACAGTAACACTGAGATCAGAGCTGCACAGGATTCTCTGTGTTGCTTCCTCTCAGTTAATCTGCATCACTGCCTCCTCTTACTGCAGACATGTAACCAAGAAACAAATCCACGGAGAGACTGTCGTAGAGACACTCATTCCTCTCTGTCCACACAATTTTGACCTTATTTTAATAAAACACTTAATCAAAATTATAAGATGGACAATTTCAAGTGCTATTAAAATGGTGGCAACATTTTCTTAAATCTTTTATCTATTTTTTTAATCTACTATTTCAATTCAATATTAACTGTTGACATCTTCCACTGTGTAGGAGTTCATTTGCTTTCAGTTATTACACTTCTGCTGACAGCACTGTCAAACATTAGAGTTTTTCTCAGGTAAAACAGTGCCTAGTCCATAGTCACTTTTTTTTTTTTTTGCATTGACTGTGAGGTGTGATGGGTAAAAAAACCCCAGCACATTGGCTCATCACCGACGTGATGTCAGTGGTTGATGATCAAAACTGTCAACATCAAATGTAAAAAAAAGATGACGTTTTTGGAGGGATTATAAAATTTCCTTAAACTATGATTTGGTGGTAAAATTGACCAGTCCCCGATCAGGTCCGTCATCGCTGACACTGAGTGCTTGCTTGCCTAGACTGTGTGTTCGATTGGGTGACGCGTGACAACCCTGACAACGAGTGGCTCGCCCTTAATCTTAAGCAGTGGACAGCCCGATTACCTTCTGCTATACCTTCGTATAGTGTTGTGTAAATTCAGTGAACCGCAGGCAGTAACCTCTACCCCCACCATCACCACCATGTTTCCCTCGTGGTGAACAGTTGCCATGTCACAGTTGGTTGTCTCTGGATGAGTTCCATTGCTGCTCTGAATTTACATGTGTGCTAATTAGACTGGAAGAAATGATTGGCTGCTCACAACATTGCAGTAAAGAGGACATACACACATGCACACACGAAGAATGGACACATATGGACAGTAATGCACCAGTGCAAGACTCATCACACTGTGTCAAGAGACACACCTAGGTTGGGTTTAGGTTCCGTCACATGTGATTTACTCTCAGACAATTCTTTCTCCGTGGGTCTATATATCGAGTGTATGTCTCTTTGCGTGTATGCTGTAAAAATCCTTCTCTTAGTGCCCCTTTCCCTGAGGATTTTTATGTAGTGAATGGGTGGTTGATTTGAAACCCCTGGGCAAGCCAAAGGCCAAGGCCCCAGGGCAAAAGAAAAAAAACCCATTAAATATGAATGTATAAATCTGGTGAATTTTGAGAGGCAAGACAGAATGTGGAATATTTATACTGTATTTGTATAGAAATATTAGTGATCTGAATGTTTTTTTTCTGCAGTCCAGGAACCTGGATAATTCAGCTAACTCGTAGCCCTAAAATAATCATAGCTACAAATGTCATTATGAATGGATGTATGGGCTATATATAGGCTTGCAATGAACTAAACAGTCCAGGAGCTTTCACAATGACAGCAACCAGCCAAACGCCACAATAGATAAAAAAATACTTACAGAATACACACTAGATTCCTAAATGTCACCACATGAAGTAGAACGAAAGAGTGGACCTACATTACAAAATAATATAAATAGTAGTAAAATTGCTACAGTAGGAGAGCTCAAAGTTGTGACTGATGTTTGTCAAACTAAAATTTAAATTTAGACCAATCAAAATATTCCACCACTTTGCGGTGCAGCACTTCAATCTCATTAAAACCAACCAACCAATCTCTGCACTGTTATGATAATGTGCTTTAGTGAAGTACACGTGTAAATGACATACTTTATGGTTATGCTTCATGTGGTGCTTTGTCAGGGAACCCTTAGCCCTGACTATATCACGGAGCTTCTTGGTAATATTCCTAACTCAGCCTAGCAATAATAACTTATTGCCATGCGCTATCCCTGCTGCAGTTCTAGGTGCTCAGAGCCCCAGACTCTGCCAAATGGCCCCTTCTGATGTCTCTACTGCTGGCAGCCCACAGTGGGCTCTTTACCCTCAGATCCTCAGAGTCATATAGAGTGTGGAAAAAGTGAGAGGGAGCATATGGACACAGAAGGAGAGAGAGAGAGATGATGATGATGATGATGGTGATGATGATGGTGATGATTTCAACATAGCCATTTGGTGAATACAACCATTCCCATTTCCTCTAAAGGGTTCTTTTATCTTCTCCCATTCTGAGTGAGCCTAACTCCTTATCGCAGCATCCAAAGGGGATAATATTAGATGAGATAAATGCAATCTGCTTTAGTGTTAGATTCTCGCAGATTTAGCAACGTTGGATCTTTTAAGTTTTTCATTTTTTTTCCCTTCTCCTCCCCAGCTAATGATAATGCAGCACATTTTCAACTGGCGAGTGGAGACCCTAAAAGTGGGTCATGAGGTGTTCTGCCAGAGCTACAATTAGAAGAATGCTATTCATTGGACCATCATTTCATAGACAAGGTCAAACTGAATTACTGAATATAGAAACCTCTATGTTCATTACCATTAGTCTCAAACCAATGCAGAACACTCGGCCTCTATTCAAGCTTCAGCGAAAATGTTACACAAGGTCAGTTGTGCAAATGTACCGTCTCAAAGTGAGCTAGAGTGTGTGTGTGCGAGCAAAACGCATGTAAGAGTGGAATAACGTGCAACAGCACAATTTAAATTTTGCTGAGACACCAAAAGAGAAATACCTAAAGTGCAACAAAATCTCTCCTCTTCTTTTTTCTTCTCTACTTTTCTTGGATAAACACAATGTCTGTTTTTTTTTTTTTTTCACTTCTTCTAAAAATATGCACAAGAGCAATTTCCTCCTCAAAACTCTGCAAAGACTGGATTATTTATGCATGCAATAAAACATGGGCATGTTTACAGTAATTACAACTGTTCGTGCATTGCAAAGTCCGAACCATCTGTTTGTGCGTTTTAATAACTGGTTTGGATTTACTATATTTAATATTTCCTGTTGGCCATCTTCAAACAAATCTGGTGATCATTGGTGCAAGATGTTAGTACACTAATACAACATGTTCTCTGGGTCATGTTTAATAAATAATGTCTCTCACTGAGAATTATTTATAAACTATTTCACTGTAGTGAAAGACAAATATAAAATATTTCATAAAGCTTCCATTCTATTTCAATGTGTGTGTGATAACATCACAAGATTACTAACAATACAACAGCATTTCCAAAACCTATAAAATCTAGGTCTTCTATTAGAGCATTTTTTAAATACACAAAAATAAAAAGTATGTTTATTAGAAGAATTAATTTTTATTTAAAAGAACTTTATCTATAACAAATAAACTGCAATACTCTTGTTATTGTTATTTTAATAGAAATATTTTCATAAATCCTTTCTACTTTTATATTTTTAACTGCCACATCTGTTGGTTTCTAGAATAAAAACATTTTTTATTTTCAGGCATGTCTTTTTCACATTTTTACTAATTTCTTTTGCCAATTCAAATAATATTTAATCTAAGAAAATAGATTGATCTATTACAAATAGTAATGTATTTTATATTTTAAAATATGTGAAAAGCTGCACTAAGTTACACCCCTGTGACTTTCCCAACACTGAACAATAATTGTTCTTCAGTCAGAGAATATGCTAGAGTGTGTGAAAGAGGAGAAGACTAACAATAATACTACCTTCAAAAAAAGGGACAAAAACTGTTTTCAATTTTTCTCCACCTCAAACCTTCTGAGGTATCTATCATTCCTCCTGAAAAGCAAAAGGAAAAAAAGGAAATCATCCAATTTAGCAAAAAGGGAGAGAAAAATTTGAAGCACCAATTACAAGTAATTACGGCTTTTTGCTTTTAAGCATGGTGAAATGATTTGATGCCTTTCAGAAGGTAGTCTGGTTTAGCTCAGAGCAGACATCTCCCCCTGCCTGGTGTTAGTCTTAGGCGGTGGTTAATATGATCATGTGGTGGAGATAAAAGACAGTGCAGTTAAAAATGATGGCATAGGAGCCCATAGGATCTGCTGGCGATAAATCACACAAGGTGGTAGTGAGATGAAACCCCGGTATGTGCTGCGACATGCTTTTCCTGCGACCAGGACTAGGAATGATAAAATAAATATATCTCCTAAGGTGCTCACATTGTGTGCATGGTATCTGTGTGTGAATGTATGAGCTGTGTAGTGTCTGGCAAAACAAGTGAAAACACATTCATCTGCCTCATGCTGTGCTCTTTACACACAGCAGTTCATTTGGGCTGGAAATTAACCATTAACACTGTCTTTAAGGCAAAAGCCACGTTTTGATTCTAACACTAACACATAAAAACTCTACTTATTTCTTGCTGTACTTTTTATAACAAACTAATCTTAGTTGGACTAGTTGGTAAATGAGAATCTAGTCCGGTTTGTTTACAGAAATGCTGCCTCACCCACTGTCATTTTTGTTGTATTTTAAAGGACTACAATTTTAATCTGTTTAATTATACGTTGTCTGAAACAGAAAAAAATAAGCAATTATTACAAATACTTTCATTAGTAAAACATCATAAAGGGAATCTAGAAATAAAAAAGACGAGGAAAGGTGAGAAGAAATTAATTCAGGCAAATTGGAGTATCTTTTTTATCTCACACACACATGGTTTAGTTAATCACTAATCACTAAGTAGGTCAACCCACGTAGACCAGCAGTAAAGGAGCAGTCCACACAAAAGTTAGCCAGGCAACTGATCAATTAGCGAAAACTATTTGCATTTGCAAAAGCATTATTTTTTTCCCTTTCTCTTTTAAAAAGTTGAATCATTCATTCATTTGCAGAGGATGCTTAAATTTAACTAACGTTATGTTTGATATTAAATAAATAAATGAAGTACAGACATTTTTTTTCCAATTGTAAAGAGACCATTGACCTTAAAACAAAATGCAACCTCTTTCACACCTCAAACCACAACAAGAAGCTCTGGTTAAAAAAAAAAGGTATAAAATGTTTGTCTGGCTAAGACAGCCTCTCATGTAACACACACACACACACAGGTGTAAGGGATACAGGTCATTCAGTCAAAAGTAGTCAAACAAACACTCTGTAAACACAGTCCCAATCCACCTGCTCTTTTGATAGCTCACACACTCACACATGACAAAGTATTGATTTTTATTCTTTCCTCCCCCCTCTCTCGTCACTCTCTCCTCTGTCTCCCTTTTTCTTCTGGCTCTGCTGGGTACGTAGACAGGACGATGCAGAGAAATCCATTAAGCCGACACTTCTCGTTTCCATTGACTGACAAGCCCTGACGGGCTCGGGCTTTTGGCCCACCCGCCTGACTGACAGCTGGGCAGTTAAACAAGCTCTCCAGTTGCTATAATAGTTTAAAACACTTTCAATTATCCGAGTCAAACAAATCCCGCAGACGAGCACTCAGGTGCTTCCATACAAGCAATCCCACACCCCAGCGTCTCCTCGTCGGGCTATCGCTGCTTTATCTGGACACCCCTCCACCACTACTCCCACCCCCCTGCCCTGCGCTACAGTGCAGAGGAATACATTTCAGGACTAAGACAGCAACAGAGCCTGTGAGGGAAATGTCTGTACAAACTGTCAGTTGTGGGAAAGATTCCACCTCTCCACAGTCTGTTGGTGCCTCCTTCCCCCTTCCTCCCTCCTCCTCCTCCTCCTCCTCTTCCAGCTCCTCAACATGCTCGAGACTGCATGATTAATAATAAAACTCATTAAATACCTAGCAAATCAGTTTTGACCAACCTCTCGACTTCTGCTGTGAAATGTACACAATCACCGGTGGGTGGGCAATTTCCACAAATCAATGAAATATCACATTAACAAGCCAGACTCACGTTAACAAGCGCTTCAATGCAGCTTCATCAGTTCGACTCACATTTAAACACTGCTGTACACTGAGGAACACTTCACTGCCAGTGGTAGGAAAAAATACATAAAATCTTAGCAAACTAGAAAATGTTTGTCCCAAAATGCTATGATATTGAACAAAAACTGAGGAGTTATTCAAAACAATATCAACCAAATATCCTGATACAGACATTGAGGCCTGTTCCACATAAAGGTGTGACCAAGGCAATGCACTGGTGTGAACTGGTACCAGTTTTCTAGTTATGTGGGGTTTTTCTTTTTTCAAATAGAGATGGAGAATCTTCAAACAAATCTGGTGATCATTGGTGCAAGATGTTAGTACACTAATACAACATGTTCTCTGGGTCATGTTTAATAAATAATGTCTCTCACTGAGAATTATTTATAAACTATTTCACTGTAGTGAAAGACAAATATAAAATATTTCATAAAGCTTCCATTCTATTTCAATGTGTGTGTGATAACATCACAAGATTACTAACAATACAACAGCATTTCCAAAACCTATAAAATCTAGGTCTTCTATTAGAGCATTTTTTAAATACACAAAAATAAAAAGTATGTTTATTAGAAGAATTAATTTTTATTTAAAAGAACTTTATCTATAACAAATAAACTGCAATACTCTTGTTATTGTTATTTTAATAGAAATATTTTCATAAATCCTTTCTACTTTTATATTTTTAACTGCCACATCTGTTGGTTTCTAGAATAAAAACATTTTTTATTTTCAGGCATGTCTTTTTCACATTTTTACTAATTTCTTTTGCCAATTCAAATAATATTTAATCTAAGAAGTTAGATTGATCTATTACAAATAGTAATGTATTTTATATTTAAAAAAATGTGAAAAGCTGCACTAAGTTACACCCCTGTGACTTTCCCAACACTGAACAATAATTGTTCTTCAGTCAGAGAATATGCTAGAGTGTGTGAAAGAGGAGAAGACTAACAATAATACTACCTTCAAAAAAAGGGACAAAAACTGTTTTCAATTTTTCTCCACCTCAAACCTTCTGAGGTATCTATCATTCCTCCTGAAAAGCAAGAGGAAAAAAAGGAAATCATCCAATTTAGCAAAAAGGGAGAGAAAAATTTGAAGCACCAATTACAAGTAATTACGGCTTTTTGCTTTTAAGCATGGTGAAATGATTTGATGCCTTTCAGAAGGTAGTCTGGTTTAGCTCAGAGCAGACATCTCCCCCTGCCTGGTGTTAGTCTTAGGCGGTGGTTAATATGATCATGTGGTGGAGATAAAAGACAGTGCAGTTAAAAATGATGGCATAGGAGCCCATAGGATCTGCTGGCGATAAATCACACAAGGTGGTAGTGAGATGAAACCCCGGTATGTGCTGCGACATGCTTTTCCTGCGACCAGGACTAGGAATGATAAAATAAATATATCTCCTAAGGTGCTCACATTGTGTGCATGGTATCTGTGTGTGAATGTATGAGCTGTGTAGTGTCTGGCAAAACAAGTGAAAACACATTCATCTGCCTCATGCTGTGCTCTTTACACACAGCAGTTCATTTGGGCTGGAAATTAACCATTAACACTGTCTTTAAGGCAAAAGCCACGTTTTGATTCTAACACTAACACATAAAAACTCTACTTATTTCTTGCTGTACTTTTTATAACAAACTAATCTTAGTTGGACTAGTTGGTAAATGAGAATCTAGTCCGGTTTGTTTACAGAAATGCTGCCTCACCCACTGTCATTTTTGTTGTATTTTAAAGGACTACAATTTTAATCTGTTTAATTATACGTTGTCTGAAACAGAAAAAAATAAGCAATTATTACAAATACTTTCATTAGTAAAACATCATAAAGGGAATCTAGAAATAAAAAAGACAAGGAAAGGTGAGAAGAAATTAATTCAGGCAAATTGGAGTATCTTTTTTATCTCACACACACATGGTTTAGTTAATCACTAATCACTAAGTAGGTCAACCCACGTAGACCAGCAGTAAAGGAGCAGTCCACACAAAAGTTAGCCAGGCAACTGATCAATTAGCGAAAACTATTTGCATTTGCAAAAGCATTATTTTTTTTTCCCTTTCTCTTTTAAAAAGTTGAATCATTCATTCATTTGCAGAGGATGCTTAAATTTAACTAACGTTATGTTTGATATTAAATAAATAAATGAAGTACAGACATTTTTTTTCCAATTGTAAAGAGACCATTGACCTTAAAACAAAATGCAACCTCTTTCACACCTCAAACCACAACAAGAAGCTCTGGTTAAAAAAAAAAAGGTATAAAATGTTTGTCTGGCTAAGACAGCCTCTCATGTAACACACACACACACACAGGTGTAAGGGATACAGGTCATTCAGTCAAAAGTAGTCAAACAAACACTCTGTAAACACAGTCCCAATCCACCTGCTCTTTTGATAGCTCACACACTCACACATGACAAAGTATTGATTTTTATTCTTTCCTCCCCCCTCTCTCGTCACTCTCTCCTCTGTCTCCCTTTTTCTTCTGGCTCTGCTGGGTACGTAGACAGGACGATGCAGAGAAATCCATTAAGCCGACACTTCTCGTTTCCATTGACTGACAAGCCCTGACGGGCTCGGGCTTTTGGCCCACCCGCCTGACTGACAGCTGGGCAGTTAAACAAGCTCTCCAGTTGCTATAATAGTTTAAAACACTTTCAATTATCCGAGTCAAACAAATCCCGCAGACGAGCACTCAGGTGCTTCCATACAAGCAATCCCACACCCCAGCGTCTCCTCGTCGGGCTATCGCTGCTTTATCTGGACACCCCTCCACCACTACTCCCACCCCCCTGCCCTGCGCTACAGTGCAGAGGAATACATTTCAGGACTAAGACAGCAACAGAGCCTGTGAGGGAAATGTCTGTACAAACTGTCAGTTGTGGGAAAGATTCCACCTCTCCACAGTCTGTTGGTGCCTCCTTCCCCCTTCCTCCCTCCTCCTCCTCCTCCTCCTCTTCCAGCTCCTCAACATGCTCGAGACTGCATGATTAATAATAAAACTCATTAAATACCTAGCAAATCAGTTTTGACCAACCTCTCGACTTCTGCTGTGAAATGTACACAATCACCGGTGGGTGGGCAATTTCCACAAATCAATGAAATATCACATTAACAAGCCAGACTCACGTTAACAAGCGCTTCAATGCAGCTTCATCAGTTCGATTCACATTTAAACACTGCTGTACACTGAGGAACACTTCACTGCCAGTGGTAGGAAAAAATACATAAAATCTTAGCAAACTAGAAAATGTTTGGTCCAAAATGCTATGATATTGAACAAAAACTGAGGAGTTATTCAAAACAATATCAACCAAATATCCTGATACAGACATTGAGGCCTGTTCCACATAAAGGTGTGACCAAGGCAATGCACTGGTGTGAACTGGTACCAGTTTTCTAGTTATGTGGGGTTTTTCTTTTTTCAAATAGAGATGGAGAAATATTAACTTGAGTTTTGTGAATAAATAAACTACACTGGGGTGTTTTTGCTCCCCAGGTTTTTATGCTGTATATTAATATGGAGGACATTGGCATGAATCAAGAATGCCCCATGATCTCTTATAATCATTAGGAGTCTAAGCTTCATAGTTACAGTAAAAAGTGATAATGACTGTGGGGATTTTGTTAGTTTTTTTCTGTGTAAATTTAAATGATTAAATTAGTTATTTTTATAGGCCATTGTGAGGTTCTCTACAGAATAAATTGGAAGACTCTGTGTGGTGAGACACAAGGAAAAAAATTAAAAATAAAACACCTTAACACAACTTTATCCCTCCAGAGACATGTGACTTGACACTCGTGTTAAGATGAAGCTAATTGCAATATGTGGAGAGCAGGAGTGACTCTTTGCAATCAACCTTTAACCACATCCTTATTATAAAAGAATAATAAAAAGGAAAAATGTGCCAGGGTCTGGGTATAATTGTATGTTTTTGACTCTCCAATTCAAAATTCTCATTATGCATTTGTGCTTTTTTTTTGTCTCCGTATTGGTCCATTTTCTACCATTTGATTTGGCATTGAGAGCCTTGGCAGCACACCTTTACTGGAGCTTCGTTTGTTTTTGCATAATTATCTGGCATCGCCAGCAGCACCTAGGGCTCTCACTGCCGTAATAATCTCCGTTGCCCCAGAAACACAAGACACAGACACAGCAGTGAAGTCATTGGCTCTTTGTCCTTGATACGCCGGGAGACAGAGTCAAGAGGATGGGATCTATGTGGAGCAGGATTTATTAAAAAAAAAAAACAAAACAACAAAAAAAAAACACAAAGCCCATTATTCCATATTTTATTGGCAGCTACTGCTCCATATTTAAATGAAGTATATTGAATATGATTGTTATGTTCAAAAGGCTGGAAAGTGTTTAACTACTAACGATATGATATTACGTGAGTTCACAAGTCAGAAATTAAACAAATGTTTCTGAAAATTATCCAAAAAAAGCAGCTCCTCAGGTTTTCATAACATATCTTTTTGCAGCAAACTTGTATGTTTAAACATGGTGTAGGTAGATAATTATTCTCATCATTACCAACGTCAATTGGGATGAGAATTGTTCTCACATTACCCCACCCATCTATTAAAATACAAAGACTGTATATAAGAAATCGACAGCCATTGTCACAGTTGCCAGTGCTGAATTTGGTTTTACGATGGCATACGATGTGTTTACCATTACAGAATTAGATATAATCACTGTCAAAATGTAGAAAAATGCAGAGCACATTGCATTTAATCACAGGCTTTTTATGTGAAGTACTTATCTGAAGAATTTAGATTAAACTGCTGCACAGTTTAATCTAAATTCCAGAAAATCCAACCTCACTAATCACTGGTTTGGAGAAACCACCTACGATTCAGACTGATAATAATATTTACCTCAATTGGTGCAGTGTAATGGAAAAATAATTCCAGATGCATCAGACGCATAAAACAAAACAAATTCTAGTCATTTAAGGTCCAACTGTTTACGTAATGCAGGAGCTCTGAAGTTGAAACTAATTCATAAGCAAATGATTTCAGATACTCTACATCTGCTCCCACTGCTAACACAACGTTCTTGAGAACAACTGCACTCTTTGGCCACTGAATTATGGATGGTTTCAATAAAGTAAATTTATAAAACAAGAGCAGTAATCATTGCTCCTGGGTCTTCTGCTCACCATATATTTTTATTATTAGTATTAAAAAAAGGCAAAAGTCAGCACATGTGACCTGAGAGAGAGCAGGGAGAGAAGACAAACCCTCTGTGGTGACAAATCCACTCTCTCTCTCTCTCTCTCTCTAACTGAGGCTTCCTGTCCAGGTCAATACAAGCAGGCGCCACAGTGCAAACGGCCTGGGACACACCATGTAAAGTGACTCTACATTCCTCCACCTCCCCACTCTACATCCCCCCCAATTCCAGCCCTGTCTCCCTCCTCTCTCGCAGACACTATTTGCCCATAACAACAACCATTGATTTTCTTCCTGATGAGGATCTAGCCGGCATTTAATCTAACATTGTAGCCCCTCGCTGTAGGACACGGCTGAGCATCTCCTGCTAATCGATTGGTCACAGTAACCCGACGTAGCTTTAGCACTTTTAACTGCTTTAAATCTGTCTGCCGGCTGTGTCTACGCACCTATGGGGTTTGGAATCAACACGGACCCAAGTCCGTCATAACGTTGACTACGTTATCTTAAAAGCCTGGGGGCCTGATGAGAAACTACATGTCGTCACATCACTTCAAGGCAGTGTGTTGTGTGTTTGTCTAAATTCACCATCCAGCCTCTTGAGCGGCTGCTTGTTTACAGGGATCTGACTGGACCAGTGATGCAGTGATCAAAACATGAGTGGGTGTCCACTCACAACACACTTCTTTATCTACTGAAATCTCTTCTTTAGGCAAGGACACTGATTTTGTTTATGCTAATTGTTGCATGAAAATAAGATGTTTTGATGTTTCAAGCCATTGGATAAAGCGGTGGGTGTCAGGTTTTTCACCATAGTCAATCAAACATATTAAACTACAACGTTAATTCTGTTTTCCACTTACTTTTGGTTTAACAGCATTTCTGATTACATTTATTTTGAACATAATTAAAGCTGCGGTAAATAACTCAAGAGCCTACAGCATGTACTGCCATTGAATAAAGCTGCGGTAAATAAGAGCCTACAGCATGTACTGCCATTGAATATAGATACACGTGTAATTCTCAAAAATTACAGTAGCAGTAACGCAGGTCTATTCAGTGATTTGATTGTTAATAGACCCAGAGAAAAGTGAATTCATCCATAAGGTTAGAAAATGGTGAATAATGAGGGAGGACAAAGTCAAACGTCTAGAATATGTTTAAAAGTGGACAAACATTCTTCACTAACAAGTCTGAAAATTTTGAACTATTAAAACTAGTATGGTGTCGGCCCAGTTCCAGCAGCTTTTTATGATAAAAAAACTGTAACATTAACAACTAATTTTATAAACAATTTAATGCAATTTAATGTTTTTTGTAATGTTTTTTTATATTTCACAATATTGGCGCTAGGTCTATCTAATTCAGAATAAGATTTCTATTGAAACTTAATTTTTTTTCTCCAAACAAACCAAATATTTTCACCTAAACATCACAAGAGAGTAAAGATACCAAAGCACAGTCATATCTGAGAAGATGCAACGGCAAACGTCGACACAGTGTTTTTACGATAACTGGTAAATGATACATTTCTATTTATCAGTCGGAAAGAAAAAAAAATGGAACCCTGAGTTTACGCATGTGTTTTAGGTGAAATATCTCTGTTTCGCTGCACAATTAAAACGGAGGCAGGGAAACGTCACCTGAGTGCATGATGCGGCCGAGGAGGGAAAAATAAAACAGAGGAAACAGCACTACATAAATAACAGTGTGCCTGTGTGTGTGTGTGTGCCGTATAGCTGAGGTTAGTGGTGTTGTTGTTGTTGGTGGGGGAGGGCGTGAGGGGGGTATTAACAACAGATGAAATGTTCAGTCACAGCAGGCCCCAGTTTTTCACATTTTCTTGCCACTTATTCCAGAACCAATAACCATATAAGTATGAAAACATAAAACAAACCGCAAACATTTTTTTTTTATCTGGGTCTCGGTTTCATCACACACACGCGCACACACGGACAGAACATCATCAGCACATAAATAAATAACCAACATATACACTGTAAAGTCCATTGTACATCAAACACAGCACAGATTACATGTGACAAGGCTGGCAATTAGCAATTTCTCTCACTCTTGAATTCAAACTATAAAAAAGATGATCAAGGCTGGTTGATATCCACAGACGATGCATAATTTATGTGGCTGGTACAAAATACCGTTCTGTTGCAGTTCTGTGCGTTCACTCCACTAGTTCATTGAAATAAAGCGTCCCAGAGGGGCATCCGTGTAATCAAGCCTAATCCAGGATTGATTTCAGAGCGGTCGAAGACGGAGAGCTGCAGAAATCTAGGAAAGCTCTCACAGTCAGGGGAGAAAGAAAGAGTGCGGGA
>NC_024324.1:6036476-6042283 GCF_000523025.1 Cynoglossus semilaevis | reverse complement strand
TGATGGGAAAAGGGAGTTTAGCAGCGCCGGTTTCAAGTAAGAGGATGATAAAATAGCTGCGGAACTATTTAACTACAGAATTTGAAGGAAAAACAAAGTGTTTAGCTGCGAGGCCGTTACAGAGCTGGATTTAGACACTTTAGAGTCATCGGAAAATATTGAATTTGAGATTTTCTGCATCTGCCCCAGTCAAAAGTACTCAATTATGAGTGTGTGTGTGTGCGCTTTTATTGTAGCACATTAAGAACTTCATTTGGCATGTTCTGATTTGTTGGATCAGTAATGCTAAAAGTGACAAAAATATGTTTTTATAAAGGTAGGATTCAACGTTTTAGCTCTGGCGTAAGTTAAATGTTGTTCAATAGAACAAAGTTTAGGTTGGAGTGAAGCGGGGTTGGTAGTGTGAATTGTTCTAAGGTTCTAGTTATACTGAAAACAAACGACAGACAGTGCAGAGCTCTAACAAGGACAGAAGTGTGTGTGTTGTGTGTGTCTTCACATACTGTATTCAGAGGGTGTGTTTTTCTTTGAAACTGGGGAGAAAATAAAAAGTCAAACCCTTTCATCCCTCTATGATTAAATACTTGTTAGAGGGAAAATACTGAGTGGAATCTCACTGCAGTAAAAAGCCTTTTATTGTTTAATCCTCACGGGATTTAAAAATTCTCACATCAATACCGCTGACCTGGACTACAGTGTTCAATTTAATCCTCATTGAAACTGTTTGGGAAGTATTAACACTCCTTATCACATGCAAGAATATATTGAAGTCAGGAAAATATTATGATTTTATATTATATTTAATGTCTGACTCGTATCACAAAATATGGTTTTGGCAAAAGAAAGCTCTTGCTCACATTTACTGATATGGTAACTCCAATTAAAGTTTTTTATAACATTAAAGATGATAAATCTAGCAAAAAACTAGAAGCTCAAACTCAAAACAACTTTTCAACTATCAAAAATGATTTAGTAGTTGATAAGTTAATGCAGCTTTACTCTAATGAATGCACAGAAAGTAAGTTAAAAATATTATTCTTTTACAGACCAAAAGAGAGAAAAGGGAGAATTATTTTTATATCACGATGTTCTTTGTGTTTTATCCTGTGTTTTAGAGCCAAATAATTAGATTTTAGACAGTAATACAAATGTGTCCCCCAAAATGTTGAATGTTGAAAATGTATAAAAAGTTACATATTATTTTACAGTTACATATAGTTACTTTTTATTTTAATTAGCAGTTTTATAATCTTTCCTTTTTGTTTTGCTTCGTTCGCTCTGCTGACACACACACACACACACACTCTCCTACAGGTTGATGGTGACACTACAGTTATATATGTACATGAAAGGTCTTCTCCAGGAGCTTCTCTGCATCATTATGAATTCCCACGGACCCTGCAGCCTCAGTTTGCCCCAGTTTGACTGTGAGCCACAGTGGAATGAATGTTTTCTTTGTCCCCACACTGTCACGACCAGGGATTAAAGCAAGGTTACCGAGAATTCTACGGACAAAAATAAACAACTCAACTATAATTTCTCCGTCTCTGGGTGCCGACTCTTTTTCAGCTGGTCACATTTTAGAATTATCCCCCACACAGACCTATTCAGCAGCTCAGATACAAAGTTCTGCGACACCGTCTGCAGTGTTTTATGCCTTTTGTTTCAGGTACAAGATCCAGATAAATCAAGCATCAAAGGTCATCAAGCTCCATCTACTGAGAATATACTGCTGCTCATTATAATTCAAAGCAAACGCACTCACCATAGCCTACAACAATGAAGGAACCCTTAGAGTAATTCTGTTCGAGACTGAAGACACATCACAATATTCATGATGTGAAAAAAATACATGAACTTTTGCAAATATCACAAGATTTAAGGTGAAGATGAAGATAGATATAATTAACAAAATGTCAAAATAAACTATAACATTTCACTTTCACTTTCTACAAACACAAAGACTGACATACTAGAAAGAATGAATGTGCAGATAAACAAAAACAACTTTGCAATTTGGATTATATATTCTCAAATGGTCACGAAAAAAATATGTTTTTTGTCTATATTGCCGAGTTGCAGTGCAACACGAAATCACATTGCTGAAGCAGCCTGAATTATTTCAAGGCGTGCTGGCGCCATCTTTTGGTCAGTTGCATTAAAGACGGAAAGCCAAAATTATAGAACAGTATAATTCAAGTACATTTCTGCTCCTAACACGTATATGACACGGAAACATTTTCAAATTGTTTTAGCTTCGATTTTCAATAACAACGAATTTAATGCTACAATAAATTATTAAATAAATAAGGTGACAGCTTTTATATGAATCTGCTTTTATTATTTTTATTCTGATCTTATGCTAAGGTTTTCCTATTTATTACTAATGAAGGCCATAGCATTAAATGATCGTCAATATTGTTTTCATTTGATGGTTAGTGAATTTACTTAAAAATATAATGCGTATAAAAATAAATAAATAAAGGTCGGCTCATTTATATTAAAATGGTTGGCTTTGCTAACTTACCCTGATTTTTTTTACATATATGTCAGGGTGGTCAGGGTTATAAAGGTTATCAGAAGTAGATTTCATTTCAGTACAAATTAAAACATTGACCATTTTGTTGAATAGACACATAAACTCAACCGGATTCATTTAAATGTATCCATATGATCAATAATCAATAATATATGTTAACTCACCTTTATCTTCTCTCTTTTGAAAGTAAAGGCTGCAAAGAGAAAGAAGTTGATGTTAACAACGTCATAAAAACACCGGAACCCAGACAAATCTTCGGGGTCAGTCCTTCGGCCCCATCTTGTGGTCAAATGGTGCAAATACATAATACTCCTTGTATTCTCAAAAATTCAGAAGAAACTGGACGTCTTTAAGAAACCTAAGCGAGTTCAGTGTCCTGCTTGTTTTAGAATGAAATTAAATTATATTTAAAAAAAGAAATTAAAGTATATTAGGAGGATTATAACATTTTTAACCAATATATTTTAGTTAGGAAGTTACTAAGGAGAAGGACTACATTTAGGACTAAAGTTAATAAAGTTCATAATATTTTTTTTAAATTTGTGCCATCTAAAGTTTGTTATTAATTTCAGTTCAAAATTAATTAAAACATGCCTTTGGAGCAACTATCTTGTAAGTTGCTTTGGATAAAAGCCTTCGCTAAATGCATTAATGTGAATGTAAATTGTTAAATTTACCCATAAATTCAGCCTGTTTGTTTTAATGTGTCCATATGGACCTTCTGGACATATGCCGACATTTCAGCTTCGTGAAACTGACAGATGTGCAGCATTTAATAAACTGAGCAGCCAGTAAAATTTCATGAGCAGCCATAAGAGTATAGTTAAACAAAATGAGGTTTTAAAGGTCCGGTGTGTAACATTAGGGAGTTTTATTGGTATAAAAAACACCTACAGGTATGACTAGGGTTTTAAAAACATAATCTGTACAAAATGAAAATCATTTGGTTGTTTTTTTTTTTTAGAATATTTGAATTCACGTATGAATAAAAGAAGGTGAATTTTGAGTTTAATTCGCCTTGATCTTTTATGTTGAAGTGCTGAACAGCATTGCAATAAAAACAAACTGCTTTAACAAGTCGTTTTTGCACGTTTTAACTACTTTTTATACGTTTGGACACCTTAAAGCCATTTTTAGAACCTGGCAGTTTTACACTGGCTTATTTATCGTTTGTATTTGGTTAACTTTTAGCTACATATGTTTTACAGTATGTGTTACACTTAAGTGTATTCTAATGTTCTGGCTTTTTTTGTAATTTTGCGTGTGCTAACTTGATAGGTGGACGGAACGTTACTTCGCTACCACTGTCAAGTCGTAAATTTGTCAAGACATAAAACAACTAAATAAAACAACTTTAAAATATATGTACATAAAGGTGTTTTGCTTAACATTTCTCAGTAAAATATGCTTGAACTTTTATTCTTCTTAACCTACCTCCATATCCGTCTTCCTTAAACACAGTAAGGGATGTTTACGTCTACGACGTTTCAAAATGGCGCCGACCCGGTGGCTATTCAAAAAAAAAAACACGGCAGTAAATAATAAAAATTGTTATTTAAAACTGTAATGTCAAAAGCAATATATAAAAAAGTAGAATGACTCACCTTTTTGACGTTTAGTGACAGTTGTTTAATAAAAATACCTGTAATGACGTGCGGTGAAACTTCTGGAAAATTCAGTATGACGTAAGAGGCTAATTTGACCATTGAAAACACCTGTTACAATGACGCTGCCTTCGCGTCCCATTCGGTGTTTAATGCCATATCACCAAGTCAGTTCAAGTGATTCTGATGCTGGACAACAGTATTATTACAAAATTATTTTACAAATGAACAAAATGATCATGTGACTATTAGCTATATTAATGTTAGTACCTCTAAATTACAAATATTGTGGCAAGTTCCAAAGTTTAAATCCCTATCTGCACTTGAAGTGTCTCACAATGATAATATTTCCGATGTTACGTAAACGCACCATAGTGACTATACAGTGTAATACTGTTATACTTCTCATACCTGTGCGTTTTCTTACTGTTCTTCACGTGGCCACTATTGCATACTTCACACGTGCATTCACAAGCCAAATACTGCACAGAAAATGTTGTATTTAAATACAGATTACAATAGAAGAATATGTCAAAACGAGTATATGTCAAAATGAGTTTAGTTTCACATAAAAACATCTTCTTTAACCCAACAATTGTTAACCCGACTTACCTTCTCTATGCACATTCCCATGTGGTTCTTTAAAACAACAGTCAGCAAATATGAAGACAGGAAAAAACGTTTTTTGTTTTTTTTTGTTTTTGTTTTTTACAAAAGCAATTAGCCTTTTTTAATCTTACATTGCATTGAAAATTTACATAATAGATTCATACATTTTACAAATAATTTCATCATAAAAATATATTTCTGTACAAAACACTTTTTTATTCTATATTTCATCTTTTCTTCTCAAATGGTGACTATTTTCCAATGTCCCCCCAGGGCAGGAACGGCTTTGAGTCTCTCTAATCACGTGGGTCTTATTGCGGTCAGACGGTAGGAAAAGCGTGTGGTGACATAAACAGAAGCTTGAGAAAAAGAGTGTTAATGACAGGGGGAGTCTGGTGGAATTTGGTAGGCACTGTGTCAGATCCATACCGAAAATTAACTAAAACACAACAGCAAATAACTCAACGCAAACTGTCTATATCGATGTTCCTGTGAAGGTGCATTTTGGGGAAAATGTGAATGAAAAAGAAGCCACAGTTGCCATTACTCTAAAATCAGCCATGGTCTTTACCGTCAGCAGGTCATTGTTGGTGCCAGTGGCCAAATATGGCACAATTTCTTGTTTCTTTCTCTTTTTTCTAAATGTTTCTACTCACTTTGGCATCATGGCCTCCAAAAACAATATCACCAATCATCAGGAGAGGGACCCCAACTCTCTACATCTGTTTCACCTCAAACCAGACCCTGATAGAAAAAAAAAAAACATGTTTTAAAAGTGCAGCAAAACTAAAATACAGTGACATATGCACACTGATAAATGTTACCAAATGCAAGATATTTAAACAAATGTTACAAGATATGTAACTTTTTTAAACTCAATCCACACACCAAGAAAATACACAACACTCAAAAAATTAAGCCAAACACAATTTTAAAAGTGGTTAATTTACGGGACATTTAAAAGTTTAAAAAGGCCAAAAATGTGTGCAACAGCAGCATCTAGTGGCAGAAAACTGTAATTGACTGTGTTATATCAATTACTTCACCTTTTTTAC
>NC_024324.1:6016161-6036421 GCF_000523025.1 Cynoglossus semilaevis | reverse complement strand
GCAGGTTAACAAAGGGGACAAATTTTGGTCATTTTGCTAACAATTGGGACAGAATCCCCCCTCAACCCCTCTCAAATCAGCTACCGGCCATAGGATATTGACACGATATGCGGCTTTATTAAAACTGTTAAATTCACACAATGTCGTCTTAAAGCTGGACACTGTGAGGCAAAAGGTGTGATTTATTTTCACTAAGCAAAATGAAAAGGATGATGGATTAAAGTTTGGTTCAATTAAATGATAAAAAAAGAAAAAAGAAAATTGAAACCCATGTATTCCTATGTGGTTGTATGATCTTCTGATACTTTAGTACTGACCAAAACAAAAAAGGCCCAATAAAGGCATTTTTCTGAGGCTATTTTGAGGAACACCTCATACGTTTGTCATCAGTTACCATCAGCATCAGTCGGAGGTGGAGGGAGTTGAGCCAATCCCAGCAGTCAACAGGCGAGGAGAGTAACACCCTGGACGGCTCACTCATGCTTCACATGGTGACCATCAGAGGTGTGAGACACACTATTCACACCAAGATTCAAATCAATGGTTAGTTTAGAGTGAATCTCCTTAGACCTAATCCTCCCCTTTTCTGGACTGTGGAGGAAACCCCCACACATGGGAAGAACAAAAAGACTGGGGATTGAACCAGCAATGATTTTATGCTGTAAGGCATGGCTACTAAACACTTATCCACCATATGGCCCAACTTATGTGAAAACCAAAAAACGGATTGTTTGGGAATTTTGGGCGAATGTGGTGATTTTCAGATCCTAGACTGCAATATGTAGATCGACCACCAAGCGGGGCTGTGGCACTGGAAAATGTCACGTTATCTGGGTTAAATTGATAACAAAATCCTTTAGACAACAAACTGACAAAATCTGACGTCCTTGTGGTGAGTTATAACAGATGACATGTTGAAAGAAGTTAGCCTTTAAAAAAATACTGACACTAAATACAAATATTCGACATTATGATCGGTTTGTAAAATAGAAGGCATTATTTTTTTTGCGCACACTGGCCAAATAAATATGATAAATGTGATTTGTCTTTCTTTCCATAATTGACATAATAGTTTTAGTGCAGGGACAGTTTATCTATTACACCACTGAACTCTTTTACATATAATAGGGCAAAACAACAGGTGATTTAACTATGTATACACAACACAAAGATTTGAACACTTGAAATGGGTCGTCATCCACAAGCTACCTGTGAAAGGATAATTCATTGGCACATTTATGACAATATTATTATTATCATTACGTTGACCAAGGTTGTTGATTATGAACCTACTAAGGCTCTGTTCAAACTGCTGGGAGACATTTCTGAGCTGTAGACAAAAATTGGTATTGATTTTTACAAAAGTGTGGCATTGTGGTTCTATTTCTTATTTTTTACAAATGTGGTGCTGATCTTTATATTTCTGTGTCACACTAGTGACACGTTTAAAAAAGGCTGACAGCTCTAATAAAAGGGTGGAAAAGACACAAAAAAGAATACCATGACAGAAAAACAAAACAAAAAAAAAAATCTTTAAAAATTGTCTCCTGTGGTGATTGTGTGTGTAATGAGACATCACACTACAACAACCTGATTGTTGCTGCCAACTGCTAACGACAACGGCACCAAAACTAGCGATTACCTCAGTGGGAAATACAGTGACGGTGCAAAAGAACATTGAGTTAACACGAAAAAAAAAAAAAAAAGTAGAAGAAAACACGAAAGTTTTGTTTGTGACCGAAGAAAACCGAAGAAGAAAATCTTCACATCTTTTAAATCTGATATTTCTCTCTTTTAACTTTGCCTGGTATTTTTCTAAAAACTATTTTTAATCTGTCTATTCCTTCCTCCTCCCTCCGCCCCCTTCCTTTCCAGTGGTAAATATATAGCACAAAAATATAGGTGGTGAATGCCCTCCCTTTCCCCCCGAATATATATGCAATAGATTTACAGATCAGAAGATTCTGCAGTGATAAGAAAAGAAAGGAGATAAGCACTCACTGAGTGCAGAATGACCGTGAACACTGTGTCCACGATAGCAGGGCTGCGACCCCCGTTTGTCTTAATACGTCTTTTCTGTGTTTCCTATCTGTCACAGCTCCGTCTCCTGATCAAACCTGTCCCTGTGTGGAGTGGAGACACCGTGGACGCTGTTGGATTCTGCAGTTTGTTTGTTTTTTTTTTAATCAAGACCCTGTTTTGTCTTAGTAGAACTTTTGAACGATTTTTTTTTCCCCGTCCGACGCCAGAAGACACGTCTGCTTCTGCTTTTATAAGAGTGTCCCATCGTTTCATTTTTTTTTTCCGTGCCCTGGCCGTCTGTCCCCGACTTAAGCCGACTCTGAGTGGCTAGACAGGTAGTGTTTCTGTAATAATGTGCTTTAGTGCCAGAGCGTCTTTTCTTGTTTGTCCAAATCTTTTGTCTCTGTTAGTCCACCACACAAGTCCTCTGTCCTCCTCAGAGTCCATTTATATTCACAGGATCAGGAGCGTCCTTCCTTAAGGCCATATTCTGTCTGATCCTATTCATTACGCCGTGGCTCAACCTCTCTAGGCCAGTTGATTTCAGCTCAGACAGACTCTGATTGGCTGCGTTAGAGGGGTTTTAAGATCCCATCTTATCTCTTGATGACTCCCCCCGTCTGTTTCCACTTCACTTCCTGGAGGTTGTCTCGATTTCTCTTAGCCTTGTGTCTCTAAAATCCAGCAGTTTATCAACCAGTCTCTTCTCATTTGTTGTATTATTACGATGGGTTCCCCCTGAAGACACCTTTTTTTTCTTTTTTAACATTCTCTTCAAACTAATCCCAAATCAGTCAGGATTACAGCGCCGTCTGAGTCTACCCTCATTCTTAGCTTAAGGGTTGGTCTCTTTGTCAAAGCCACTTTAAATTCCTTGAAGATAAAAATTAAAAAAACAAAAAAAAAAAAGAATACTGAAAAAAGATGTCCCATCTGTCATCTCCGGCGTCTGATTCTTTAATGGTCTGCTGGTGACAGTGTGGCTGACTGTCAGTGTTCACCCAGATGGATGGAGATGGAGGGAAACAGATTTTCTTTGTTCACAGTGTCTTTTGTGACATCCTTATATGCTGCAACCCCCAGTCTGCAGCCACATACTTAAGGATCTGTGGAGCCCAGTCGGGAAACAACATGTTTTTGTAGAGCAGTTCTTCTCTGTGATGCTGTGAGCGTTAAAAACGCGCCCATCTTCTCTTCCTCGACTCCAGAGCTGATAGCGAGTCCTAGTCTCCAAACTCTGGAGTCGAATACAAAATTTGACCATTTGGGTCAGGGATTTCCCATTTGCAGGTCATGGCTTTTGTCATTACTACGTGTGACTGGAGCTCAAAGTATAATAATAACAATAATAATAATAATGTGTGTAGAATCAGAAATATGACCCGTCCACCACATGCTGAGTCTGCAGAAGCCCCGTCTTCTGTTCTTTCACACGTCGGGTCAGAGGCAGCACACATTTTGTCTTCTTCTGTTTGTTTTTTTTTGTGGAAACAAAAGGCTTACACAGTGGAGTTGACCACTGCTGTGTTTTGGTTTGAAGTGGACAGTTTTACCCTCTGCTGGGGGCAGATTAAGTGTCTGTGACCAGGTCTGTTTATACAGACCAGGTCTGATGACGATGCTGAGGTTTGAGGAGAAGCTGTGGGATTTTTTTCCCCCCCTTCATCCTCTGCCTCATTCCCAGTTGTGGTCCCATTAATTAACTGAGTCACTAGGTTCAAGTAAGGCCAATCAGTCCTCAGACCATGGTGCAGACAGTGTTCAGATTTGGATCAAATCTGACAACCTTCCCTTCCACGGCCTTGGCGTTGGTGTTGTACATGGGGTTCTCGAAGGCAGCCTGGCCGTTGTTGTTTTCGTGGACCGAGCAGCCTGTGTACTGTGTTTTTGGTGTGGTTCTGTGAAGAGAAACGACAAAAAGTAAATAAAATTCACACACCATCAGGGCGATGGGATTACTTTTAATTGTCTGTTAATACCGACACGAGTGGGTAACAAGTAGAGGACAGTGAATGTAGCCATGGGAATTAGAAGAGTAAAGAAGATTACGGGAGGATTTAAAAAGGACTGTTGTGCTTTTTAGAAAAGCCTGGTGAGATTTCAATCAGGCCACACAAACTAATTCTTTCAGGACAAGTCTTATCTGCATTCGGTAACACAGTCGACGGTTGTTAAACCATATCTCTAAAAACATCCAATTTAACACCTCCTTAAAAAGATGTGTTTTGCAGCAGAGTTTTACAACACACGACGACTTCCTTTATAACCTCACAAAAAAAAACAAACTGAGCTCCTGCAGATGTTAACACAGTCACAAAAAAAAACTGAGCTCCTGCAGATGTTAACACAGTGTTGGGTGACAAAAAAGGAGGGAAGAACTGCCTGTTTACAAAGATTAAGTATTTTTAAGCTGTAGTTGGAAGAATATGTTTTTTGAATAACTGTTTAACAAGCACGGGATTAAACCTAGTCAGCTAAACATAACATTTTCACAGCGTTAGTGTTGGCCATTCAACACGGTTGTTAACTCTGATTTCCTGTTTTGTTACAGTTCACCTCTTATATTAGGTTCACGACAACATACCTTTGTTTGTAGAGATAGAAGCCAAAGCCAGTGAAGATCAGAGCAAAGAAAGGCACCAGGATAGCGATCGCAACAGAACTGCTGTTTGTACCAAGCTGGGGGGGCGTAGAATTCTGACTCTCTGACATATTCAGACCTGTGTTAGTGAATACAATTAGATTCCATTGTCAACACAGTTGAGGGCCAGAGGGTGGATATACAATGATCAACATGTATGAAGACAGCATTGAAGAAAGAACAATATGTTGTAAAATATTGTATGTTCAGACTTTTGTGTTTTCACCTGGAGGTTTCCTGAATTTAGCACTACTGCAGCACCAACATCTGACAGCCTGAAATGCCCTTTTTTCTATTCCAGTTCTCCCTGATGGAGATGTGGTATTTAGATTACTTTTGATGGATCCATTTTTATGATGACATCAAGTCTGAGAGCAGCCTTTGTTCCTTATGAAAGTATCCACTGCAGAACTGATTCACTGAGAACAATGGGGTCTTTGTTGGCAGTTTAAAAAGAGCCTCCCTAGTCGCTGACTTCATTAGTGGAGTTTTTTTTTAGGAACCAAATGTAGTCCTAACTATTGACTGGAGCTGATAGAGCTATTGTTTGCGACAGTTACCCAGTCTCTGCAGTCCAAACTGTCCATAGTCTTTTCCCTGAATGAAGCCCTGGAACACGTAACTGGAGCCATCGGGCTCTGCTGACACCTGGACAGAAAAAGAAGAGGGGGAGGTAGAAGAGGAGACAGTTCTTTACATCCGTTTTACAGAACTTTTCAGCAGTTCTAATATATTCCCAAGGTGCTATACGTTTGTATTCAAACGTACAAATCCATCCATTGTCCAGGAGTCATCTATAATTTTGGCTGGAGAGACGGCTGTGTCTTTCAGCTGGTTTCCCTGGTTTGGATAGTTCACCTGGTACATCCTCAGCAACAGCCTGGCCTCAGAAGCTTTATAGACTCCTACAGACGACAGGAGAAAACACAGGGATATTAATAAAAGAGAGAAAATGACCCACCCAGGAGTACCAACTAATTTCCTGCACGGGCATATCCAATCACTGCACAACAACTTTTTGGCAGCCTTTTTCTTTTTCAAGATTTTGACCCATCAGGGGACAGACGCTCAATTACAGACAATTAATTATTTGCCACAGAGTCATGGAGGCCAAATGTAAAGTTTGTTGATGATGAGCTTCTTGTTCTTTACATCTGTTTTTACAGAAAATACTGAGTGGGTATAGTAAATATATGCTAGTTTTTTTACTCTACAGTCTGAGCTGCAACTGTGTGTAAACACTAGAATCCATTCTACTCCATTTAAGAGGATGGGTCATGGAGTTTTAGCTCTCCCAGCTGTGAAATACACCCACAACTTTTCTCTAAGTCACGGCTATAAATGATGGCCAGAAAAGTGTTTTTGCAGAGCGTGTAAAATACACTCATAATCAGCGCATGAATCCTGGAGTTATGGCCAAAAAATGTGTTTGGCAGAGTCACGTTGACCTCAATCAGTTCATCCTGGAGTCCATATGGAAGTTGGTGCCAGATGTAATGAAAACTCCCCGCAGGCATCACTGATGCATCACAGTCACAGGAACGGGACAGCAGTGATGTGACCGTCACCTTGACTGTTGACCACCAGAATCTAATCTGTTTGGTTAAAGGTAAACTTTCTAACAAAAACTATATAGAGAGAGAGTGAGAGAGTGTGTGTGTGTGAGAGAGAGAGATTCTGCAGACTCCTGCAGTCCTGGTCTGATGTCTCATTATTAAGAAAATGGATGAAACCTGAGAGGCATTTAAATAATTTCATTCATCCACAGTGGGATTCTGCACAAACAGAGTTGCATCACATAACTGTATTCTGTTTTGTGCACTGAAGAAAACTTTAAATTCCAAAGCTTAGTTTTTCTAATAATGAAGGTTTTATGCAGTTATACACATTTACCAGAGGCTAATATCAAGTTTCCTTCATCTATTTACATACAAAGTAGAACTATAAACGACTTAGTGGCCAAATAAGATAACGATGTTCACTTTTCTCCTTTTAGCGCAAATATGTCCAAACCTATTTCAAGAGAAATACCTGGTGGCCAGCCTCTCCTGCTGTTTTATCTAAGGACATATACAGCCAGCTAACAATTGCATTCCATCGTAAGGCATTTATCCTTTTTTGTTTTGCACAATTGATGATTTAATTACTGTGGGAATTAAATTTTGGGCAAAAGTCTACTAGAATATTTCCATGCACTGCAGGCCAGACAACACGAGGACAGCAACAGGAACAACCACAGCCAAAGGTTAGAAATACAGAACTCAAAACTAAATAAGAATTGACTTCAAAGCTAACGTTAGAAAACACCTGCAAGTTAATGAAAAACCCATTTATACAAAAGGGGCACAGCCAAAATTAAATCAAGCTTGGAATTCCTTTCTTGTTAAAAAATACCTTCAATAGAGCATAAAGAAACACAGATACTGTAAATAATGCAGAGAACATCAGCCATAAAGAAAACCATTAGGTCCTAATTGGCTAGGTTGGCTAAAAGAGATAAAAGTGAGCCTTAGATTTTGCCAGAAATAGCTATAATGAGGTCATGTCTGACTTAGCTAAATGTTAACTCACCGACGGCTGCCATAGATGGAGAGAAAACGAAAGAGATACCACAGAAATATCCACATTATCTAAACAAAGCTAATAGTTGGAGTAAACTATCAGTGATACGGATGCTATAAAGCTAAAAGACATCCCAGAAATTCCACAGCAAAGCTAGAAGATGCCTATGAAGTGGTGTCCAGAATCCCTCGACAACCGTTCCTTAGCGTCTGTGCGTCTGATCTTCAAACTTCACTGGATAAAGACAAATGCAACTCAATATTTACAGGTTCCTTGAAGTGCTGTGTTCACTGAATTAAGAAGAAGAAGATGGAGAAGAAGCAGAAGAACATGCAGCTGTGATTCCACTATCCTCCAGTTGTCTGGCTGAGCAGAGCTGGTGAAGGTATTGATCTAAAGCTGCTCCTTTAGGCCTGAAGATGGATGTCAGACGTCTATAAGCTGCCTGAGTACATGTTGTGGTGTTCGTGTTCTCTACCAGAACCTTAATTTTGTAAGGGATTTGTGTTTTAATAAAGTCCTTACCCTCTGCTGGCCAAACTGTGGAACACTTGGAGGTCTACGTAAGGATAAGCGAGGACTTGGTTATTACAGGAAATATGGTTAAAAGGTGAGAAAGCTGAGATTCAGTTGTCAGTCACAACAACACAGTGTAAACAGGTCAATTAAACCATAAACGACTCAGTATGACATCCTTTGTGTCCGTGCTTGTTAAGTGTATTAGCAGTAGGTCAGAGCCTAAAAGTGTGTCCTGTCAAGCCGTGTCACACTGTGGGAGCAGCACATTATGTGCTGAGGCTGTAATTTGCAGTAATGTGTCGTGCCTGATAGGAGCAATTCCATGTTGCCGTTGCTCAGGGTGACGTTGACTCTCCCTGTGGTGGAGTTGAAGCTGGTGATGCTCAGTGTCATGGGCTGCTTCCTCCCACGGTAATTATAAGAACCTTTCCAGACGTAGTTGGGAGCAAACACGTCGTCTGGAACTGCAGCGTGGAGGCGAAGGAGGGGGGAAAAAGAGGATGAGGAGGAGGAGAAGAAGAACATAACAGATAAACACATCATCAACAGTGTTAATACTGTAGAATAGAATAACATAGAAAAGCATAAAATACAAAAGTATTGGAGTAGAATAGGATTGGGCTAAATAAAACAGAACTGAACTGAGTAAAACAGAACAGAAAATAATAGAATGAAATAAGAAATAATAGAAGAAAAGAGGTCAAGAATAGAATATACTTAAATAGAATAGAACAGAATGTTTCTCTCTTACGTTAACAACATCCTAAAATATAATGTTTAGATTTTGTTGATTGACTCATTAAAAATGAGTACGACTCTGGGAGATGGCACTAAAAATGAGTACGACTCTGGGAGATGGCAGGTAAAAATGTTTGTTGGTATTTTTTTTTGAGGTATGAAAAAGGCTCTGACTTGGACAGTGTAGATACAAACACCTTAGTAAATAGAATATGTCTAAGACATAATGAAGAGGAAAATCAGACAACAACAACGACCACAGACTGATGAACACGAAGGTCCATCGTCTCCAGACAAAGTAGACTGTGAGGGAATAACCAACAAAATCAAACATTAAACTTTAACTACAGGGACTGACCGTTAACTTTGGGACTGGGCGTTCCTGTCGCTGGTTTCACAGGTTTTTTCTTTTCTCCAGCTGCAGAAAAAAAATATGTATGAAATTAAGTTGTGTCAGAGTATTAAAGCATTGCTTTAATATCTCTCCCCTGTAGCTCACTGGTCCATTAGCTAATTCCTTGAGGAGGAGGGAGAGTGATCTAAACTAACCAAAATATCAAATTTAACATGGCGTGCTGTTTGCACTGTCAATGAATACGATTTGTGTTAAAAAGAGCATCCAGAAAACAATCAACAGCCTTCCACAGAGAAATCACACACCAGGTCGGAGAATAAAAGGAACAACAAAGTCACTGCCGTCATTATTTCAAGATGCAGCCATTGTTTCCATCAAGTGCAGGAAGGCCATTGAGAGAGAGAGAGAGATTTTGTCCTAGAATTTCAAATTGGATCAGAATGATCCAATTTTGAAGACTACTTCAGAGTAACGGGGTTGCAGCCAGGTAAAATGATGCCAACGATTGAGACTTGAAGTTTTGTTCTGCAGCAAATAAAGGGCCTCACAATGACACCTGGTAAAAATAACAGGTGAAGGATGAAGACAAAAAGTTGAACTATTTCAAGGTTTACACGGTGCCTATGATACATACACTGGCAGTTATGTGGAACATATTACTGAGCCAAACAATGTGGGGCTGGAGAACGACGATATCTATTACCGTTATCAAGGACAAAAGTGCAATTTCATGTTAAAGGCAGTGTGATGGAAGAGTCGGTGAAATGGAAATAGGAAACAAGAACTTCACCGACTGTGGACGAGTTGAAGCATTTTTAACTCAGCATTTCTAAACACATTCGCTTCACAATGGCCTAAACCCCCATACATTTTGTAGCAACATAGTGCAACACTTTCTTAAGCAGTGTAATTATACATTTCTAACATTTTTTCACGATCTTACTTTCAGAATTGTTGTTGATAACTCAAGTACCTGTTATTTTTATCAATATTAAGTATCAATATTTAAAAGAGTTGGACTGATTCCTTGTACCCGTACCAAATTGAGTGACCTCACAAAGGGACAAAAGACAGCTGGACACCAGTTCCTCCACTGCTGCCAGTCCCACCCACAGGCCACAGTTTGACCACCTCTCCAGAAACTACCTCCCCCTCCAAATGGCAGACCCCCTCCGATGTGTTCACTTACAGAGTGTCCTTGAGCAAGACATTTTCAACACATGGACTGGTTCACCTGAGCATAATTCCTCCTGAAGGAACCATTCATCAAAGGCGGATGACGCCGATAAAGACATTAACAAACAGGGAGGACGATCATGTACCTCGACATATAGGCATCTTTCCGGTCCAAGTGCCGTCGTTCTTGCAGACTCTGTGTTCAGAACCTCCTGCCAGGAAGTAGCCGTGCTGACAACTGTACACCAAGGTGTAGCCAAAACCAGGCAGATCCATGCCCACCACGTCCACATGGAGGGGGCTCTCCGGCTGCTTGCAGGCGTGTGCTAAAAGGTGGAGAAGGGTTTGAGTTTGAGACCGATGGACAGACAGATGGACGAAAACAAAACAGAAGGTGAAAAGGAATGAGTGAACAAGGTGAGAGGACATGTGTTTCTTACGTATACACTCTGGTTGTGTTCCACTCCAGGTCAGATCAGACTGGCAGGTTCGAGAGGAGGATCCCTGAATCAAATGACCAGGCTGGCACTGAAAGGACACCACACTCCCCACCTGGGAGGGAGATACAAGAACAGAGACGGTTTCTAACTCCCTCAGAGGACACAGGGCTGGAATATTCAGTTGTTTTTTTTATAGGTTAGACATTGTAATAAACCATGATGTTTGAAGAGTTACTGTACTGTATATCACAGAGGCCATATGTCTCTGTATTAAGATGGAAGAACAACATCAGTCATCGCTGATGCCACCGCTTCAGTGTTTCGACCATGAAATCAAAACTTTCCAACCACCCCACAATAAAGTTATCAATCAGTCCAACCTGAGGACATATTTGGACTTATTTTTGTCTGCTAAATTTAAAGCATTTCTGATCTAATATTTAGTTTAAGTTTAATGTTTTGTTTTTTTTTCTTATTCATATATTTAGGTAATTATCACCAACTTTTACAGTTTAAGTTTATTGTATTGTTTTTATTTCTTCTTAATATTTAGGTAATTATCACCAACTTTTAGCAGGTGTTGGTTTGACTGTATCAATTTGCTAGTCAGTCTGTTGTTAAACAGATCTTTCCTCTTTCTGTTCTGTTCCTGTCAGGGAACAACATTCATCTTTCTCTTTACTTTATCAGCTCTAATACTTTACCTTGAAACCATAGGTCCTGTTCAAGGAGCCGTAGCGTGGCGTCCCAGGGTTATCACAGCTGGTTTTGGTCGGTTCTGGGAAAGAAGAGAGAGAAAGAGAGAGAGAGAGAGAGAGAAAAGACACTATTGGTAATTAAACAACACAATCTAAGTGAAAGATAAATTAGCAGAAGGTTGGTTGGTCCTCTTCAAGATCTCCTTCCCTCTCCACTCGTTGCCTCGCCTCTCAATCTGAGTGAAAGATAAATTAGCAGAAGGTTGGTTGGTCCTCTTCAAGATCTCCTTCCCTCTCCACTCGTTGCCTCGCCTCTCCTCTGTTGTCATGGTAACTGAGGGTGATGCAGTGCAGCAATCCAGCAGGTGGCAGTAGTGTTTCACCCAAAAACGAAGCAGGACCTGAAATAACTGCGTGAGTGTTTTATATGTGGGTGAGTGTGTGAGTGTGTGATGGGGTCATCAGCATGTGGAGCACATCCTGACGCAGAACTCCTTTCAATACAGCTACTGAAATGACAGATTCATTCTTCACCTCCTTCAAAATCCACACAGACTCACTCACCACCTCTTCTTCTGCCTCTTAGACTGCCCTCCTCTCTTTTACACCCTTTTACCAACTACATTCTTCTCCTTTCAGAGTCGTGGTATCTCCTCCTCCCTCTTCACTCTTCTTTTTTAAAGACCCAGCTGATTCAGCTCTAAAACTCATACTCTTTTATAAGCCATGCTAACAACCAGCAGTGATAACACAACAATAAATCACCAAACACACATAAAACCATGCACTGTCCCCAGTGGTCATTTGTTTAATTTTTGCAAAGAGTTAGTTTACGATCTCCTTTTCAAAGAATAAACAGAAATTACTGTGATGTGATGAAAATATCTGGCAGGATGGTCTAGTCTGATCAGCACTTATTACCTCGTGAAAAAAGGAGGAACAAATGAGGGCGGGAGTCAATCATATGTTATGACTGTTGGCTAGAAGGAGGTACATGTTAAAGATTTGTTCAATGGTTGAATAACCAGACTGTTGGATTTGTATAATATATCTATATTATGTTTAGTGTAAATTTCAAATTTAAATTTACAGTTGAGACAAAATCTAAATTTGCTGACAACATGACACTGACTGTTGCACAAAGCCAATATTTTCATCTCCTCTGTTTCAGTGACATTAGGACCAGGTCAGTTCATTAACGAAGGGACGCTATGGTGAGTTTCTTCTGTTTCGAACAAGAATCTCACAAAAATAATTTGCCTTTATCAGAACTGCCAATAGTCTGTTAAAAAAACACATTTATTACACTCCAGACCACCAGACCTGGTGTTTAAGCACCTACTCTGAGTCAGGCGTGTGAAGTGCTCCTCCAAACATCTCATACTTTGCTGAAGTGACCCAGCAGTACCATTTAAAAAGTAAAGAGTGCTGCATATCCCATCTCATTCTCTTTAAATCCCACTGGCAGCAGCTGCCTGTTTGAAGTTGGATGTACTTCTCCATCCTGGATGGTGTTTTACTAAATACTTTAAGTCCAGGTGGCTATGAGCACATTCCTCTCCTGAAAAGGCTTTCCTACATTAGACCCCTGGTAGATAGGCTTGGTGTGATCTCAGTGCTGTCTATATGCATAGTTTTTACCCTTTATATATTTATATTTATATATACAGTATGTGTTCTTATGTGAGGTTTTGAATCAAAGATGTTAAGAAAACTGGGCCAAAGGTTACACTTTTCATGAAAGGAGCACCAGCCTCCATCTGGAAGAACATGTTTCTGACATGTCTTTTCTGGTATAGCCTGGTTAACAAATAACCACGTAGGTTGGGGTCGACATGGGCTGTACTTGTTGATGGAATATAGGTCAGACTAAGAACAACCCGCCTGTAGCAGCTCAAACGTTATAGCTTTTTCACCATTCTTGAAACAAAACAAAAAAAAATCCTTCTAACCTCTGCAGGTAACACATGTCACTGTCTAACAGACAGTTTTTTTACCTCTCCGTGCAGCTCTCACTAACTCCAAGGAAAAGTGTAATCTTGGTACTTTGACGCCTGGGGAAATAACTAGACCCAGTTCTTGAATTACTTCTCTCCCAGGGTTTCCACACACAATCATTTGCCATAGGTAAAGAGGGGGGAAAACCCTCTATATACATATATATATATATATATATATATATATAGGAAGTGAAGAATATGTGAGCCACCGTGTGCTGAGCCTCCGCATAGCAATAGCAGTTATTAGGACAAGGATGATTTTTGGCAGTAAGAAAAACAACTACAGTAACTGAAGGCTGATAAACCAGAGTTTGTAACAGCTTTCATGTAAAATGAGCAACATGTTGAAACTCAAGGCAGATGGACCACAACAGCAGAAGATCCATGTTTGGTGCTGATCCTGTCAGCCAAGACTCCAAGGCTCCGGTGGGCGGATAAGACACGAGATATTCAAACACGAGAGAGAAATATACTGTCACATGTCTGATGTGCAGCAGATAGGATTATCTGAATTTGGCGTAAACAAAAAATAAAAAATAAAAAAAAATCAATGAACCATGGTACCCGGTGTCAACAGTCCAACGCTGGAATGGTGGGTGGAGAATGTTTTCATCTTTGGATGATTTGACCCACTCAGTCATTCTTCTATTGTTAGAGCCAAGTACCAAGTATGATTGCCAACCATCAACTGTACATTCTTCCACGACTACAGTTTATCTCAAACAAGTAACTTTTTATTGAATTACTTAGACAGATGATAGTAGAAATGGTTTTGGTACCGATTATGTTTGAGCTACCACTTGCATTCCCCTATATTACTTTATCAAAACACCACTTCACCAAGGAACTCAGGGCGGCTGCTTTAAGGGAACACTGAACTAGAAACTGGTTGTATAAATGTTATAAAAGACCAGGTGGTAACATCCAGTAAGGACCCAGGCTATAATTCCTCAGTTCATTACAAGAGGCTGGAACTGAAGACATACAGTACCATCTTGGAGCACCATTTACATTTAACACCTGAATAATTAATTGAGGTGCTGATTTTTTTTCCCCTTACAAAGCAGAGCTGCTAATTGAGAAATGACGCATTCATTACCATCAGAGGAATCATTTAAGGATTGTCCTCCTCCACCTGTCTTACAATAATATGTAATAAAACTAATTAAGTCATCGTTCAGTCAGCATCTATTGTTATATCATCCCAATAATGCCTTGTTACTTTAAGCCCTCGACTGTCGAGAGCGTAATTAAGGGTCGTTACTGGAGGGATCATTAGCTCAAATACTGGTCCAGCCTCCCTGGAGAGGTAACATGGACTGCATAAATTTAACAACATTCAAAACAACTCTCAGCCTTTGATGTGCAATTTAAAAGGAAGACACTAACCGTACCTCCGGAGGAATCTGAAATCAAAGTTAGCGCACATCAACGCCTTCACATTTAAAGCCAGACTTTGAAGTAGACAAATCACACCTGCCTCGAGGACTCCAGGCTTTTCTGCAGCTCAGGTGTAGATGAATGATTGATAATCATGTCACATAATGTTAGATAATGTAATAACTAAAATGTTTGATCAATCTCTGGTGAGGGTTAAAAACCTTGGTTTTAGATTTAGATAGAAAGTTGCCTCGACACCATTGCCCTCTGGAGGTTGAAAAACATTCAGATTGTCTTTCTTTACCTGTCAAAAATCATTACAGACACCAGAGCCAATCCTAGCATAAAGGTGAAAATGACCATCTTTACAGGCAGATAACCAATTTGACTGAAACAACTCAATTTCATTGGGTTATGTTGCTGAGCTAATGTAAAATGTGTTTTCCTTTTACTATAAAAAGTAATAAATACAGATTACCATTCATCTACATTCCCATTTTTCTATACTGCAAATAATACAGTATATATACATATATATATTGTTTTCAGTGGGGTTATTTTCATTCTTCTTCTGCAGCACCTATTCCTCTACTTATTCACACAACTGACACATTTTTACATTATTGCTGTTTCATATTTGTTTTGTACTCGTCAGTCATTTGGTGTCTCTGACCTTTAGTTCCTGCAGCAAGTCAATTTTCCAAGTGCAAAATCAATAAAGTCAAATGTAATCTCTGTCTAAAATTGGAAAGATCGTCAGTAAAACCCATTCTCACTTTAGATCAAAAGTTTAGATTTTCTTTTTCGTGAATTAATGATAAGACTGCACCAAGTTGAGTCATGTTAGCCACAGGCAAAAACAAGCTTAAAACAACCCACAACCCTTTAATGAAAAAAAAAAAAACCCAAACAAACTGGAATGTCTCTCTAATGGCAAATGTGATCAAATAAATAATTAAATGTTATAATTACCAATACAGCGGGGCTGTAACCCACTCCAGGTGCCATCACTTTCACATCGTCTGACTGCTGTGCCGACCAAAATAAGGGGCGGGGCGCAGCTGAAGGACACCTCTGATTGGTAGATGAAACTCCGTCCTTCCCGGAAACCACCCACGGGAGTGCCTGGGTCACCACAGAACTTGGCTGCACACACCAACACACAAAAACCAAATATTTTAATTCAATACAAAGGTAATATTTATAATTGATTTAAACTCCAGTGTTTATATATATACTTATATATAGAGAGAGAGTATGAACGTACGTAAGCACTGTGGCAACATTCCGTTCCAGGTGCCGTTTGCCACACATGTCAGGACGGCTGGAAATGAGAGCTCATAACCAGGAGAGCAGCTGTAGCTCACACCACTGCCCCATTCAAAGTCACTGCCCTGCAGTACGCCGTTACTGATGGCAGGGGGGGCTGCACAGGTCACCGCTAAAATGAGAGAGACTTTGATTATAAAGTTTTGAGGGAAATTTAATCATCAGTGGGAAAAACTTTAATTGAACATCCCACTATTTTTAGTTCACCTTTAGTTCACAGCTATTACATGTAGGTATTTATGACCACATATTAAGTATTTTTACTTTATTCAATTAACTTGAAGCTATATTTTTAGCTATTAATTCACTAATCTTTGCCATTCTGTATCCAACTATTTCTGATTATACCATTTTTTGGACTTCTTCTGAAATCTGGCTTTTGTGAAACACTTTGTATCAACATTGGGTGCCAGAAATCATCTGCAATACCCCGTGGCCTAATTCCGTGGCATTGTGGAAAAATGTGAGTAATAACATAAGATTGCCTATTTACCTGCCAACATGTATTTAGGGGGATAAATAAAAGTAAAATTGCTTTTTGGAGTTCAAACCGAATCTCGTGTAATTCTTATAAACGCCTACTCTACCTGTGCACAGTGGCATATTTCCATTCCACGTCCCATTATGGGTGCACATCCTCACAGTTGATCCGTCTTCCTCCATTCTGTACCCTGGTTGGCACTGGAAGGTGATATTCTGGCCTATAGTGAACTCTTCTCCATAGCGGAGACCGTTAGCAGGAACTCCTGGATCTCCACAGTTTATCACTGAAGTGAAATGAAGAGGAAAAAGAAGAAGAAAATCATAGAACGTTTAGCTTTCATTAAAGGTTTAAATGCATATATTCTTTTATCTAACTGTGTTGTCTCTAATAAAGGGTTTTGTAAATAAAGCTGAGTTGAGGTGAGTATTTATGAAGAGCCATGTGATAAGAACACAAAGACAACGCAGAGAAGGTCAGAAGGTCAATGTAGGAAAAAAAATATATGGAGAAGCACAGGTGATTAAAGGCTCAATGCTGCTGACATAAATAAGCAGGTGAAAAATAAACATCACATTTGTGTGGTAAAGAAAATGGTTGATCGAGCTCGAGCGGTCGACCTAAAATGAACTGTAGTATCTTAGTAAGTCTATCTTGTAAATGGTTGAACAAAGAATCTAATTTGTAGATATAATATATCTGTGTCAATCCTTAGGTGATAGGTGATTAGGTGAGGTCACCTCTGTGTCTTTTCCTGGTCTAAATTAGGCTGTCTGCGCAGCTCGAGGCAAAATGACATTAAAAAACCCAATATTTCAACTAAACCTCACCCTGAGCCTGAAGCCCAGACAGGCTTCTCTAGGACACACATACTACAGTCACTGATGCAAAGGATGCTGGGATAAAATGAAAAATGTAATACATGTATTTTAAAAATACATTTTTTAAAAACACCAATCAAAGTTCTCTCACAGTTTATGTAAAAAAAATAGCTTTTTGACTCTGAATATTTGTCACTTGAACAAAAAGGACTCTACATTAAGCGACGTGAACTTTTCTAAGCTGAATGAAATCTGCACTCATTATTTCTATTTCACATTTGTTTTATACTCGTCACTCTGTCTCTGACCTTTTGTTCCTGCAGCAAGTCAATTTTCCCAGTGCAAGATCAATAAAGTTAAATGTAATCTGTCTAAAAAAAAATCTGAAATCACATTGGAAAGATCGTTTCACCTTAAAATGTATTTTAAAAATATTTTCTTTTGAAACACCAATCAAAGTCTCTTACAATTTATGTAAAAATAGCTTTTTGATCCAGAATTCTCCCTGAATATTTGTTACTTGAACAAAAAGGACTCGTACTTTAAGCTAAGTTGAATGAAATCTGCACTAATGGACATACAGTAGATGAACACAGACAGTCAAACAGCTGACGTTGTCCTGGACATTTCTGAAGGAGGTTAAGGATTCCCCTGACTCTCGTCATAAAAATTGACCTTCATCATCTAATAGGCAGTTTAAATGCTTTTAAAGCCTCCCAGATTTTTTTTTCTTGCCCGTTAATAACTGTGGTGTAATCTACTGTAAAAACCATTTCCTTTAAGTCAGGGTTTTTCTCCAGGACAATATATTAAAGTGGATAAAAAAAACTTTATCAGCATTTTTTTCCACTTTGTCCACTAACTGGTGCCTTAATAAAAAAAAAAACACTTACCTCAGTATATGGCACATTAAATTTAGAAATGAAACATTTAAAATAAGGATTTTCCACATATGCTGTCCCGTTCCAAAGTCCAGAAACACATAAGTCTAGACAATAATAGAGGATTAGTCCCTGAGTCATACTATCTGGTGGAAATGTAATTCCAAACCATTTCTGAAGCAGCATAATTGTCCTATTTGCTGTACACTGATTCACAGGTCCGTTTTGATTTTTGATAAAATGAGAGACTCACTGGTACAGTTGGGTTGTACGCCAGACCATGTCCCATTAGCCTGACACAGCCTGGTGGTGGCACCAGTGAGCAAGTAGCCGTCCATGCAGGAGTAGATGACGGAATGGGAGAACGTTGTTCCGTCCAAACGGAACACTCTGCCATTACTGGGAGTTCCAGGGTTTCCACACTGGACAGCTGTAGAGGAGACAGAGAGTCTTATGCATTTCAATGAGTTTCAGGCCTCCAGTGGAGACTGCAGTGGCTGATCTAAAACTAGGTCACTGTCAAAATTCTAGGATTAGGAAAGGTTCGTGTTGAAGTATCGCCCTACGTCTGCAGGAGGGCTGCATGCCAGACCAGGTTCCATTAGGGAAGCACATCCTCTCTGAGGAACCGATGAGCTCATAGCCTTCGGAGCAGGTGAAGTAAACCTTGGAACGGATCCTGAAATCAGTTTGTTCCCTTGAACCATGGGAGGGAATGCCAGGATCTCCACAGGAACCTGCAGTGTCACCTGAGAAGACAGAGTTGAGCTTGAAACTAGACGTGTGTTTGACATCAAAATAACTCAACGTTAAGACATGTCTCTGTGGTGCATCTATCAGTTTTGACTAATTCTACCATTACATCTTTGTAAAACGAGCTGTTACATTTTATTACACTGGGTTTCACAACCATCAAAAGAGAAAAAGGTTGTAATAAACACAAATAAAAAAACAACTCGAAAGTGGTAGATAAACCTACGATTAAATGTCAATTTAGCAATAATGACATTATTCGTCTATAATATAATTCTTATAACATTGGATTAGTTCGTATCACTGTACTTTCAAAATATATACTTATATATAATTTATACTTTCACAGAAACTTTGTGAAGTTAAAGTGTTCATTAAAATGCTCTGCAGGTCATAACGTCTACAACTTTACAACACACGTATATTCTCTATTCTTCCATTATAATTTGTTTTTTTAATATGTTCACAATACCACTACCTTATCGTGGAAAGCAAATACCTAGAGGCTTCTTTTGATCAATACAGCTCAGATACTACCAGAGACACAACACACAATGACAAAACGTCTTTTAGTAAAGCCTCGGGGTTTTCAGGCAGGATTTCTCAGATGCAAATAAATAAGAAAATAAAAACTTTACACATGCTGTCATTGTTACGTGTCTCGAAAAGCTGTGAAAAGTGATGGAAGACAAATGATTTTTCTGTTAAAATGTGACAACAGGATAGGATAGAGTGAGGGTTCACACAAACACACTCACACGGTTCATATATAAATATATAAGTCACTCTGTAGCCTCAGGTAGCTCAGAGCTCAACAGGGTACACAAGCAATCAACTGGATGTCACCTGTGAAGCCCTGTGTGTGTGTGTGTGTGTGTGTGTGAGTGAGTGTGTGTGTCTGTCAGATTCCGTAGGACAAATTATTGTGAAAACAAATCTTCAGTTTCCCTCAGGTGACTTTTGAACAACCACTAATCGGTCTTTCATTGTCTGACACAGAGAGGAACAAACACACACACAAAGGTACACAGACACACACACAGGGATGTACACAGGGGTTTTTGTTGTTGTTAGTTTTCTGACTCCCTAGTTCTTTTCCCTTTCTGTAACTAGTCAAAATGTATGTCTGATCTCAACAGGAAAAAGACTTTATCACATTCATCCTTTGAGATCAGATTATAGTTCTATTTGGAGAAAACATATATATATTTGATTATGTACTTGAAAGGTTCACAGTGTCCTATTTATCAGCATCATGGACTGCAGTGACCAGAAAAGCAATTTTTTGCACCTACATTAACATAATTCATGGAGACACTTTAGGTCAAGGCACAGTAACCACCACACTTTACTATAACATTATCCATCCATTATATTCTACTAAAGCCTGAAATATGTGAATATAGTAGAAACAACATTTGCTTATCAACAGTAATGGCGCAGAAGTACAGATTTATCAGCAGG
>NC_024324.1:5940410-6015953 GCF_000523025.1 Cynoglossus semilaevis | reverse complement strand
GACTGTGTTGTGTTTTTATGTAAGTGGCAGCTGGGAGCCTCTTATTGTGGAGAGTCACAATCATGGCCCCCAGTCAGATAAATTAGAGTCATATAACTTATATGGTTTGTTTATACATTATGGCACTAAGGAGGCTGCGCTTCTGAGGAGAATCAGGCAGTGAATCAAGTGATAATAGTGTATATGGTATGATGTAAGTCCAACAGGGAGGGAATAAAGTTGTGTTAAAGCTGTTTAAGAACACTGACAGTAGTTTATCTACAGCAAAAAAGCTGTGAAACAGTCGGATGTTCAGTTGAAGGCTGGTACCTACAGTGGAGGTCATACTCCGCAGCTATTTTACCTGACGTGATAATGATGACAGATTCTCTTTTATCAAGCCTTCACTATCTCTGACACGTTTTAAAAAAGGGTTAAAAATTAATGAAAAGCACCACAGCGGTCCTTTTAATTCATGGCTATATCTGTTATAGCTGTCTTTTCATGGTTCTTTCATGATAGTGTGAAACTTCAGAGCCAGTACATTCAATAAAGGGTGAAATGGTTACCAGAACAAAAGGGCATCGGGGCACTCCACATTCCATTGAGCTGACAAGTTCTGGACGATTCTCCTTTCAGCTGTCGTCCACCCAGACAGGAGTATCGAACCGTTGAACCAAACGTAAACTTATCTCCGTTCAGCACGCCGTTGGGAGGAGAGCCAGGATGACCACAGTCTACAACTGCAAAGTGGTAAAAGAGGTTAAGAGTAAAACTAGGGAGTGGAGAGGACAGTACAGTTCCACTCACTGCAGCTGTGTGAGAAGAGAGGCAATGATTCACACTGGTATCTCAGTCAATAAAAAGACAAACAAACAATGGCATTGATTAAGTTAGCCAAAAAAAAAAGTTTGTTCAACAGCCATGAGATGAGATAACATTGCAGTAGCTATAAATGTACTATGTTAGACAACAAATACAAAACAAGGGAAATAAAACACACCAACTAAAATAAATGTTAGACCAAGATACTTTGGTGCCAGCCGAAACAGTACTAAAAACACAGAATCAGTAGTCTGGGAATTAAATTACCACAAAGGGAGCAATGCAAAAATATTTGGTCTATATATACAGTAGATATTATGTATTAAAAAGATTTAAATTCAAGTTGTAGGATGCTTTAGCTACAGGGTGGCCAAACATTAACAGTATTTTTGATAAAACTGTTCCATTAAGAACTCAGGATCACACTAACCTATACATTCAGGAAGAGGTTTGTCCCAGTGACCGGTGGGTTGACAGGTCAGCACAGGAGAGCCAAACAGGTAATACCCGGGGTTGCAGTCATAAAAAACCACAGTGCCAAAGGTGAAGTTGCCGTGTTCGATTTTACTCTGTCGAATGGAGTTGGCTGGAATTCCTGGATCGGAGCAGTTGACGACTGTAGACAATCAGACACCAGCAGAGACAGGGACACAGAAAGATTAAGATGTATGTGTTATTGGGAATTTACCACAGTAAAAGGCACAGGAGATATGGCCCCGTAATTTAGATCTGGTAAAGTCAGTGGGAATAAGACTGATGAAGGCTGAAACAGCCAAAAAACTTCAGATGAACGGGAAACAGAACAAAATAAAAAAGAGGACATAATCCCTGCATTCATGAATTTATAACAGCATCACATCCATATTATAATACAATTACAACAAAAACATTCCAGCACCACGATACTCAGTGCAGAGCTCAGAATTTAGAAAAAACATTTCTGGACACAGTAGGTTTTTTGGTGGTTTGTTATTCAAACTAAAAATGGTTTCTGATGAACATAAATAATTTTAGGGATTATAACACTCAACTTTTTTCCCCACCTTTACATGTTGGAGGCGGGTGGCTCCACTGCCTGTTGGCCTGGCAGTGGGCCCGTGCAGGCCCCTCCATCTCATAACCGCGGTTACAGACAAAGCTGACCACATCGTTGAGGTTGAAGCCATTTCCCACTGTTCGACCATATATGGGACTTCCTGGATGGCCACAGCTGATGGCTGTAGGGAAGGAAAGTGTCAATCAGTGATACAGTGCAGTCTTATTCAGTCACTAATTATGAGACACACATTCATGTCATTTTTTCTATGATTCTAAGTATAAAAAAAATAACGTTTACAAAGAGTTGAACTAGAAGTAAAAATCAGAGGCAGCGTGGCTGCCAGAATGGAGAACAGGCACAGGTTTGGGGCCAATTATCTATGTCTGTCCTGCAGCAATTATTGACTCTCATGGAAATGTCAGACGGCTGAAACGACGCTACTGCAATCCCAAGTTAAGGTCACCATTTTGGAAAAATTGACTTGAGTGTAAGAGTTGAGTGTCCTTGTTTTAGCGGTGTTCATAATAATGTTTCAGTCAGTAAATTTTATTCTCTGGAGTCTGTAAGTTAGCAGAGTGGAAGAGTTCAGTCCGACAGACACAGTTACTGTCTACTTCCTTTTCAACACGAGTTAGCAGAGTGGAAGAGTTCAGTTACTGTCTACTTCCTTTTCAACACGAACACCTTTTCCTAAACCTGTGATATACATAATACTACACAAGCAATACAACTGCATTGTCCAGTTTGCGGCTGACCCAAGGTGTGGTTTTGACATGCCTGGTATACTGTATGTGAGTATAAACATCCAGTAATCTGTTTTCTGACTTTCAGTCACGACCCAAAAGCTCCAGTGTTTCTGTAAACGGTCAGTTTCAGCGTGACAGCGTTGTGGATTAGAGAACACACTGCTCTTCGGGATAAAACAGGAGGACCTAACATGTCCAGACTTCTGTGAAAACGCTCTAAAATCTCCCACCTGCTGGTGTCAGTGTTAATGGGTTTCAGTGGCACCTGCACAGTGACATCCCCACCACAAACCAATTATTAAAAGGCCTTTACCTTCAGAAAGCCTTTTTTGTTCAACAAATTGGACACTTTCCAAACACAACTCTCACATTTTCTCAGTCAGAGGCAGAGAAAGTGCATAAAGGGAGTGATTTTCCTTTATGTTATCGTGTTTGATTGTAAACCTCTACACGAGCTAAACAAAAGAGGTGAAATCTATGCCGGTAATAGATGCAGTTCTGCGTATGGAGTTGGGATATTGTGTGTGTGTCTACATCCGTGATTGCGTGCCGGGTGTTTTTATTGAGGTTATTCATGCAGGAGTTATTGAGGGAAATCATTTTACAGCCAAATTATACTGTAATTATGGAGATGAGAGGCTCTTGTTTAGAGACACAAACACAGAATGATGATGAGACTGTGTCTGTGTGTGTGTTTGTGAGAATGCATGTGTGTGTGTGTGTTCTGTGTGTGTGAGAATGCATGTGTGTGTGTGTGTTGACAGTGTCAGATAATTTTGTATCAGAGCCATGCAAAACAATTTCTGATTGTCAACTGACAACAGGACCCTGCTCTATTGTCCTTTCTCACTTGGTCCAGTTTTTCCTTCGTCACCATCTCATCCTTCGCTCCTCTCACCTCAAATGAACTCTCTCTCTTTCTCTGCCTCATCTTTTTCCCCGCCTCTCTCTATCTTCCTCCCTCTTCGCCCTCGTGTCGCATCCACACTCAGTCTCAGTCTTTCTTCGGGCTCTTCTTCTCTTCTGTCCACCCAATAAAACAGCCATGTCCAAAGTCCAGCCCTGCAGCCATCAGTGGCACTTGGACAGGTTTAATGTGGCTCATGACGCATTTCTTAAAAGTTAATAATAAAATATACTTTTTATAAGCAGACCTTTTGGGTTTATTTTTGCCCCCGTGAAATATGTCTTCAGTGTATTCTGGATCATTTTAAGGGTGATTTTTTATTTCTCTTCCAAGCATTGTTGCTTTTAAATAAGGTAGATATTGATTTGTAACCTACAGTATAAGCCTATATCTAACTCTAGTTAATTTACTGTACTAAAGTTTGAGCTTTTTCTGCCTACGTTTTACCAATATTTAGCCTGAGGCATTCAATAGTTTTGACTGAATTTGTTCTTTTTTATAGTGGATAATATATATTTATTCTACCTGCAGTTTGTATCACACAATGTGCTACATAATTATACATTAATTTACACAAATTCTATCTGCTCTGTTGCATAACAATTAGCTATTTTGTCAACATTTTCGGCAAACTTTTGACCAACCTTACGGACCACGACCAGATTACTAATGTTGATATTGAAGCCAGTAAATAACCGACAATACGTGACTGATCTAAGGGTTGGATTATTTTGACAACACTAAATGTGAATAACTCCGTGTGTGTGTGTGTGTGTTCTCTTACGTATACAAACGGGCAGCTGGCCTGACCACTGGTTGTCTTGAAGACAGATTCGAACTGATGATCCTATAAGCCTGAAGCCGGGCAGACACTGATACACCACGGTGTCGCGGTAACCAAAGTTCTCACCGATCACCTGGCCGTTCACAATGTTTTCTGGGATTCCACAGTGACCAGCTGTGAGAGAGAGACACAAGTAAAGTCATTGGTAACAGTACACCAGAAACAAATACGTACCAGTCAGTTTCATGACTATAACCTATTTTCCTTTGAGCTGGAACCTAAGTTATAAAACTAACTTTAAACTCTTCATGACTATATTTTCCTTTGAGCTGGAATCTAAGTTATAAAACTAACTTTTAACTCTATAAAAGAAGATAGAACTCAATGTCATAAACATTAGCACTCTTTATTGTACCTAATGATCAACTACTTATTTTTAGCGCCACAGAATAGCATTCTTTGTTTCTTGTAGACACTATATAATTGTTGCTGATGTCACGTAGATTGTCCTCATTAAATTCGTCCATGTCTTCTCTGGATCAACAACGGACAAACGTGATATTTAACACAAAAAAGTTGAACTTTTAAATTGTTTGTGTCACTGTAACCTGATGTATGACATTTACAGCTTTAATTACTCTGATGTCGGTGAAGACTGCATCAGCAACAGGAACTTCCTCTGGTTTTAAATATTAAATAATGCACGATTTTCATAGCATTTTTCAGAGGCTCTAATTATTTCATTCCGTGACAGAATGATGCCTCACCCGTCAGTTCAGGTTAAGTTACATTGAACTTTTCCTTTTTATATAATTCTGCATCTTATATTCCATCTGCCTGTCAGCTTTACTGGGGAGTTTTTCTGAAGTTTCGTTAAAAAAAAAAAGTGACAGTATGGTGCCTAAACATCTGTTACCTCTGGATGAAGAAGAAAACAGAAGATTTTCTTGGGTCACATTTATAGACAAGTGGAGTCAGAATAAAGTAAGAGCAGAAGGATGAGATTGAGGGGATTAAAGTAGACGAGGTCAGAGGTCCTTTCATTCATCACTTCCTCTCTGTTTATGTCTGCTGTGGCTTCTAGTCAAGTATCATTTTCAGCCTTTACATTTATGACCCTGTCTTTATTGTATTCCTTAAGTGAACTACACAAACAGAAACATCTAAGAAGCTGGGTGATGATTATGGGATAGGTGATGGTTTACATTGTCATATAAGTCTGTTACATTTAAATACAACTTTAATGTATCATTAATGACTGTGGTGTCAGTGTCTTCTCGGCAGCACATTGGGTTGATCTAAAATAAAGAACTTGAACTTTTTTTTAGCAGCGACTCCATTTTATAACAGAAATATTTACTCCAAAGAAAAATGTTCTGTTCTATTATTCTTTTTCTTCTTATTACTAAAAATAATCCTGGAAATTTTAATCTTTATATTCTGTTGATACATTAGGTTACAGTGTCACAGCTACAGTTTTTATCCAACACTGAAATCACTCACAAAGCACAGTCGTCAAAGCTCAACATATAGAAAACTTCACTACTGCATATTTAAAATCAATACTATTTCTAAGTGGTTACCACACGTACCTAAACAACGTGTTTCCGTTCCGCTCCAGAGTCCAGATGACAGGCACTCTCTGACAGCTGACCCCACCAGCATGAAGCCCACGTCGCAGGTGAAGATGGCGGTGGCACCAAATGAAGTCTGGGTTCCAATCTTTTTCCCGTTGGTTGGAGACGGGAGCTCACCGCAGGAGATCACTGAAGAACACAGTCAGGCAGACATGAGCGTTATAAATGAACCTGTGCATGAAGTTAGCTTGAGACGAAAACGACACTAATCACAAACTGGTGCGGTTTAATACATAAATATGGCAATTATCATTTCCTCGCAGCAATGATTTCTTAAATGTCACAATAATCAGGAGAAGAAGGAATATCTTGTAATCATAGTTATACAGCGATTAAATTACATCTGACTTATGGGATTTACTCGTAATTTAATACACCTTCATGTTCTAATAAAAATGAAATTAAACTTAATTTAAAATTTGTTATGAATTTATATATATATTTAATCAGGTCTCTACATTGTAATGGTAGATTAGACTAGATAATTATGTTGTGGTGCTCACTGATGTAGGTTATCATTTTGTTTGCCGTCATTCAGTGATGCTGACATTAGCTTCAGGTACAGTTTAACTTTAATGAGTGAAAAAGCAGCAGTTTTTACACATTTCTCTCAGCTGTTAAATTACCAGTTCTCATTTCTGTTCTTCAACATTCAGTCCATGTGCCTTTATACTCACAGACTTTCTGTATTGTGATTTTTTCCACATAAAAACTGCTTCAACAGGGGGCGTGACACCTACCTTGACAATGAGGCCTCTCATTTCTCCAGCTCCACGCACCATTGGGTAAGCACTCAATGTGGGCGGGGCCTAGTCTGTAATATCCAGGGTCACAGGTGAACACAATACGAGTTTTGTACTCGTAGTGTGAGCCGTTGACAATCCTCCATCGACCATGTTCTAGAGAAAATGAGCCGATGCTGGGACAGACCACAACTATGGAAGGAAAAAAAAAAAAAAAAAGAGATTTATGCTTCATTAAAATTTATTTCCAAATGTTAATTTGATACTTTAACTTAAAAAAATGTTAAAATATCAATAGGTTACTAACTAACTAACAATATTATTTTAATATACCAACAACCAAACCTTCTTACACTTTAATGTGTACTTTTTCTTTACTTAAACAACACTTTCTGTACTTGTGGTTTTCCCATCAACCTGACCAGACTGTACACAACTTGAATATTATCAGACTTGGCAGAGATTTTACTGTTTTCTTTGATTTCTCACTGACCAGAACAGCGAGGGATCTTGTTGTGGTTACTCCACGTTCCGTCAGGCTGACAGATTGCTGACGTCAGCTCTTTACTTGAGAGTCTGTAGCCATCATTGCAGAAATACGACACCCTGGTACCGACCGAGTAGTCTGAAGTTAGAGTGCCACCGTTTATTGGAGCTTTGGGTACGCCACATGACACAGCTACGGGGAAAGGGAAGGTGTAAAGTTAGCAATTAACAAAATAAAAAACTAAACAAAAACTAAACATAAATATCATAAATATCTAAACATATCTATCTATATATCTATATGTATATTCTGTATGGCTTTCTATCATTGTTCTCCAGCTATTTTCTCCAAAAAATGTATGTATAAAACCAAGAAAAATAAAATAGGTCAGGAGGAAAAAAAATCAATCCATCATCTGAAATGGACATGAAATATGACACATATTGAGACCCTGTTACTTCAAACAAGGAACCTTTAGCTTTTATTGACTTCAATTTGGAATGTGTCTACTCTGGCAAAGAATAATAAAAACAGAAACAAATCAGTAGTTAAAGGAGAAAATAAAACAAGGAAACGGAGCCTATTTTCTGCCATAAATCTGTCTGGCAGTTATATCATCTAAACAAAACTCAAATTTATGACTTAAATTAGAAATAAAAATGCACCTTGACAGGCAGGGACAGGAGAATCCCAGGCGTGATAACCCAGCAGAGAGCGGCGGCAGACGGCCGTGGCGTTGCCAATGAGGCGGTAGCCTCTGTCACAGGCCCACCGAACCACGCTGTTGATGTGGCCCCCGCTTTGAGACGAGATGGAGCCGTGGAGTGGGGAGTCTGGTGTGGAGCAGTACAGTGCTGACATGGACGAAAATAGAAAATAGAAGCAAACCAAAAAGATCAAGAAACAGGTGTGAACCAATTTCTTTTAGAAAAAACAATATTTATAATAAATCAGCTACAACACAGTCAGGTTAAAGGTGCATTTCATAATTTAGCCCAGGTTCTATCAGACTATAAACCACTATATTTGCCCATACTCACCGACAATTGAGCATTTTGTATGATCTTACATGGACTACACTTATACCGTGGAAATTAATCTGACTTGGTTTTAAGCTTAGATCCAAATAACCTGCGATACTGTCTCCAAGTTGACTTGCTTTGCCCACATGAGATACTGTATATAAGTGACCCACAATTCTAAGGGCAATTCAGCTCAGAAAACCTGGAACTAATTACTTTAAAATTGGGAAAAAAGAACCACAAATGTATCTAGTTCATGTCCATGTCCTTTGTAGCTTAATCCACCAGGGTTCACTTGCACCAACACATAATACCTTTCACCTTTCAAATGACCTTCATTTATACAACGAAAGTCTGTTCCTTCCCTCATTTAACTGCTGGCCGGGACAGCTTCAGATTTTAACACGAGAGCTAACAATACTTCACATAAGTTGTTCTTTATGTTGTGCAATGACAATGTGTCACAACATCAAAGGTAATTTTCACTTTGTATTTTAAGTGTTGACAGCACTGACAAGGTACACTGTCATGTCTCTGATCAAGCAAATTAATTAGACTCTTATGTAGAAGCTTTAAACATGTGTTTCCTAATCCCTGCAGATGTTCCCATTAACCTCCCAGCTACAGTAAGAGCTGACTGTCATTTCTTTCCTGTTCTTTCCTTTCATCGTTCATCCGGTGGGACCGCGGCTCTGTGAAAAATCACGTCTAATCACCATCTAAACTATTATATACTGTATATGTGATACTGCACAGGACGCTGGATGTTCACAAACACAAACATAATGCAGCAACACAGTCAAATTATCTGCTTTAGACAGACAGAAGTCTGGTGAACAGTAGGTATCAACTACCATGTATTAGTCAGATCGTACTCTCGTATTTTCCATCGCATTTGACTAGTTACGATGCACGTGTGCATTCAGATCAGGTTCTCTGTCCTTCTGTCTGTCTACTTGAGTCTTCATGCATTGTGACATTAATTAGTAATAGTAGTAAAATAAAGTTGGGATACATACTTTGGTACTCACCAACATAACGGATTTTGAAGCCTTTCTTGTTCGTGCCGTGGTCTGAGGACCAGCGAATCAGGAACTGGTGACCGGAGGTTGTGACGTTGAAGGGTGTGGGCAGGTCACCACTCAGAGTGGCCAGGGTCGGGCTGTTGGCTGAAGGGCCTGATGGTGAAAACAGAGGTAAAAATAGACAATGAAACATGGGGAAGATGAGAAGGTGACGATACAGTACAGTATTTGTTTGTATTGATCCTCAGCTTTGAGGGCTACTGTACATGTTGAACACAGTGGGAGTTCTTTTCTTTTTTTACCATCAAAAATCTCCAACATGTCAAACTCTCTCTCGGTGTGGAAGCTCTCAAAGGTAATGGTGACATTGTATCCTTTCTCCACATTGACGCTCCACGAACACATTTGGAGGTTGGGGTAGCTTTCTGGCCAACCGGGGCTGAGGATCACACCTGACGAGTCATATCGTACATCGTGTGCCGGGCATTGGACTAAAGAAGAGGAAAGAATTAAACGGAGACATTTTAGGGCTTTGCAAAGAAAAAATATATAGTACATATAGTATATATAGTACACACCTTGGCATGTCGGAGGCAGTGCATCCATCTGGAGTCTTTCTCCAAGGCGACAAGTTAAAATCTCACTGCCGACCATTGAGAATCCAGGATGGCATCTGTACCTGATGATGTCACCTGGAAACAAAAAAATCATTTGGGAATAAAAACCTGTATTTGACTGGAGAAATATATATATATATATATATAGACTATATTTGACATGAACAGATGATGGAATTTCGACAAAAGATCACTACATATAAGTTGCTGTAATTCAGTTAAAAAAAAGCATCAAAATGTCATAAAAATGTACAAGAAATGACCTAAACTAAAAGCAACACAAGTTCACAGGTTTTATGTAGTTACAGTACAATAACCTAGGACCAATTCTTTTCAACAGTAACACAGACTGACTGAAAACTCTGCCATTAAAAATGACATGTGAGACAGACGACTCACCTATCTCCAGCTCTCCATCCTCCATCAGGATGTCAGCGTTGGGCACTTCTGGAGGAAGCTGGCAGACCCTTAATTGGTAGGCTATGAAGAGCAACACACACCAGAGGAGACAGGCAGAAAGAGGACAATATATAAGAGAGTGTGAAGAGAAAGATGATCAACACACGCCAGGGAGCATCTGGTGGTGAATTCTCGTTGCGGTAAAAAGAGTCGGCAGTGACTCACACATGGGCACGGACCTATTGTCAGGTTTTATTTTGTTCATTGTTGCGTTTCGAATTTTGCCGTGGTTCGGTTTAACTTGACTGTTCATCGAAGCATGGGCTCAACAAACAGATACGACACTTGAATTGCCTTGAATCAAGAAAAGTTGCTGATTTTACAGCCGCTGAGCCAAGGGCCGTAGTCAATATTACTCCATAGATCACTGACTAACACAGAGTCAGAGAGAGAGGGAGAGAGAGAGAGCTGAGTGCTGTAAGTCAGGATGCTAATTGTATCTTATAGCCTCATGCATATTAATTCCCTGTGTGTGTGTGTGTAGTAGTGTATGTATTTGTAAAACATCTTTTAGAGTCTTTGTAGGAGACAATGTTCAGATCCCCAAAGAAAAGGAGGAAATTGCATCCAAGTAAAAGTAAAAATTAGTGCCAGAATAGAATTAGGCTAAAGATTAAATAAGACAGGTATTTGTAATGGTTAACGTTGGCACACGGTCTAGGTGATGCATGGAGTCTATGTGAAGTGCACATAAAAAATAAGAACCAGCGTGTGTGTGTGTGTATGTGTGTGTTGGCACCATCCCCCCCTCTCAGCACATGGAACAGAGAACCACTAAGAGCAATCATTGATCTCACTAAACTCCATGACCTTTTTTCCCCCCCTCTAAATGTCAACCTCCACAGTCATGTCACATCCTCTCTCCCAGCCTCACTCACATCCATGACAACATTATCCACCACGTACACGAGCCTCGTCTGCCGACAATCAGGAGCCTTGACCCAGCGACAAGTTAGAGACGCTGACGTTGACAAACAGCAGATGTTTTGCGTTGACATGGAAAGCCGAAACTGCACTTGAGCAGCTGTTGAAAAGACAAACGTTGGACCTTCTACATTCGCTTCTGACTGTCCTTCCAGTGACAGTGAGCCTTATTAGGAAAGTCTATCAACAGCGAGGGGCGATCCAGTGTGACGTCAGCCACTGGAATGTAAAATAACTTCCCTTTGAAGCCGTTAGTTTGAAGTTTACACCATGCTGTTTTTTTGAAGACCTTAAAGCTCTGGAAATAGTAGTGACAGAAATTAGCTGGGATTTTGGGAAAAGACACCATTGATTCTTTTTAAAATACCCTTGAAATTAACATAAAAACTTTCACAATATGTGATTAACCTCTGCAAACTTACAGTACCAAACTTTAGGCTTTAAGTCTTTTGTAGTACACACAACCACCATGGAACGGTTTAATAATAAAAAGCAAAAAAAGGTTGTTAAAGTAAGGCAGCTTGACATTACTCAAAAAAATAGTCTCTGAAAAGCTAACACTGGCCAATTCTGCAAAAATAGTATAAAAATATATCCACAACAAAGCTGTAAGTGAGAAAACAACCCACTCTTCTTTTAAAAAAGGATGGACATTTGAAGCTCTTTGACCTCAGCTTCTTCTCCAGACTTTATTTAAAAACAGGTCTTTTTTTTGTGACGACCATCTGAGGTTTCTTATTACCCTTTATACTATTTTTGTAGAATGTTAGGCAACAAAATGTAAAAAGTGCCGTATATGTCAACCTATCTCCATCATATCCGTCTCCCACTGTCACTGACGTCTACTGTTGAGCTCCACCAAAACTGGAGCTACACTTAAATCTGTCCTATATGTGTCACAGCTCTTGACAGTCTGAGGCCGACACCTAAACCCTGCAAACACAAATTCATTAATGCCATGTCACCTGTCTTGAAAAGGGTTTATCTGGTGAAGATGAATAAAATATGTAATTTGAAGATGTATTTTTTTTTTTGTATCTGGAATGAGTAGGAAGAGTCAGATTGTCAGAAATATTTTTAGGCTTAGATGATGGTAATGAGCATATTCATATTTTCGAAAACCTCTGTTTTTACTTGAGTTTTTTTTTGTTTTTACTTTATTTAAATGTCAGGCGTATCGTCTTTAAAAAACACGTAGAATAAAGAAGAAGTGAGTGGAAAAAAGTCAAAAGTCTAAAGGTCTAAATAGTGTGGAGGCACTTTTTTTTTCTTTTCTTTTTGCATTTTTTCCATGCAGTGATTGAGAAGTAGAGGTGAGTGATCTTAGCACTGCAGCTTCAAAATAAAAAAAAAGAGATCGGAAAAGACAGTTTGACATTAACAGAGTAGGGCGAAATAAAAAAAGAAAGAAAAAGTATTCTAACAAACTTCTCCAGTTCTGATTCATACTATATAAAAGATAGAGAGACGCCCACACACTATTCATTGCAGTGAGTAATTAGTGACTAATGAGCAAAACTATTGTCTATGTTTTATCTCACATTACTATTCTTTTTCTTCATTATTTAAAAAAATAAAAGGTTTTGGCTGATTTTTTTTTGTATTTATGTGTCTGCATAACATAATATGCATGTATATTTTCAGTGTCTGCATATTATCAGCAATGAAAATAAAGCTTTAAGCATTTCTGCTTAGAAAATAACATAATATGCATGTATATTTTCAGTCACCTCAAACTAAACATAACTATATATAATATAATAAATTACCCTAACATATATATATATGTAGATAACCTAAATATATGTTTTAGAAACAACCAGTTTGAGCAAAAATGTGATGAAGACTGTCTATTTGATGGGAAGGTGAAAAAATGCTGGTAAAAAAGAAAAGCATGTCATTAGTCAGACAGACCTAAGAGAGGTAGGTTTGAGTGGAGCCTAATGAGGATGGAGTCAAAGAGAAGGCAACACAAACACAGCAATGGCAACACTTCAGTTCTGGACTATCAAAGCCGCCCTCCAAAGCCAGCTGCAGGGACCGTGGCTTAATGAGACTGGCATTTCTGACTGAGCAGACAATCAAATACCACGATTCACTCAATGTCAGAGGAGTTCTGAGTCGCCCCGCGGCGGCTTTGACTTTGTCATTATGGTTCTTACCATGGTAACTCAACACAAAGAAGCCCGCTCCGGAGAAGTCAGAGTGGAATTTGATGAGGATGATGTTGGAGGTGGAGTAGACCGACTCCAAGGCTGTGTTGCCACTGAACTGACCAATCTGGGGAGACGACTGGTCCGGACCGTCCCTTTTGGAGAAACAAAGAGAAACGACGTGTCATCAAAGTGATACAGACCCACCAGTTTTATTTTAACTCTAGCATGGTTTAAATATCATTACTAGTACAATATCCTTACATCCTGTAAACCTCTAATCAACAGTCAAGACTAGAGCTGGGGTTCAATGACACAAAGGCTTCGTAAGCTTATATTTCTTCATCGATTAAGCACAGTGGCGTCTCAATAGGTGAGTATATTATATTGAGTTGTACTAAAATGTGCAGCCCACTGCTGCTCTGTTGCATGTTAATCACTGGCTGAAATATTGTATTTCTTTCTCTAAACTGAGAATGAAGTTTTTTAATTTGTATTGTCAAAGTTTCAGAGTAACGGCACACAGCTGTGGGCCCATCTTCTCCGTAAAACAACTTTAACCACAGAGACATAACGGTCATTTAGGTATGAAACTTCTACAAACTCTGGTTCCACTGACGGCCAGCAGCAGGAGTTGTTTAATGGCTGTTTTGATTACTGCACAGATTTTTTAGAAAAAGATTAATTGCACTGTCCTCAGATCGTTGGACTTGGACCTTTGGCTTTTATGTTTGTCGCCAGTGTTGGTCTGGCATTCAGGAAAACCTCATGAGGCAGACAGGAAGATATTTATCAAACGACAGTTTGGGCCCCTCGGTGCAATGCCATGTGCATATTTCACCTTTAATGACAGCAGCACCAGCTGTCACACTGGAACTAACCACGGACACATTATCGATGATTAAAAAGCATCATCAGGAAGTTAAATGGAATGATCATTTCCTGCTGTTAAAGTGTTTTTAGATGAGACCAATTATACCTGTCATGGAATGTCGGGAATTATCTGCTGCGGTGACGGAGCAGATCAAAGTTATCTGACTAGTTTAATTTGTTGATTATCATTGATTCTAACATTTATGAGCGGGTTAATATTGCAGGGGGAGAGAAGACTGTGCTGCGTGGAGCAGCAGAATGGAGGGAAACATCTGTGATGTGTATGATAATTCTGATGATGAACTGCTCTGGTAGGCTTCCCAGTATGAGACCAATTAGTGGACTAACTGACTGTCAGCCTGGCTGGCTCTGGACTGAGGAGACTGCTGTGAAAAATGCACCTTTACCACTGACACGAGGCCCCCTACAGGGAGGTGGTGTTGCGGCAGCGAGGCGGAGAGTTTCCAGTGTATTTGTGTGAGATTGCTGTCTTTGCTCTTTGTGTGAGATTCAGCAGTTTGTCGACTTTTCTGAATTGACAGCAGGGTCAGGGACACGCTGTGAGACCAATTCATGGACTTCACACAATCAGCACAGGCGGTACCTGGCTCAACAGAGTAATGGTGGTTGGCATGAAAAAAAGGCTTGACAGACTTCATGAATTTTAACATTTTCACATCAATACCATCTGTTCTAAAGTTTCTATTATTGCAGTTTTGTAACTAGTTAAGACCCAAAGTACTGATGGATAATAAAAAAGTACTCGAGAAAAACAAACAAATCTGACGATACAATAACTTGATGGAAATGTGCCTTAAATTCAGACTATTAATATCAACTCTCTCCCAAAATCAGCTCTAGAAAGATATTAATCCTGTGTGATGCCATCAATCAAAGCAAAAAAAAAAATTCTCTAGAGGCTAATTTCTATTGTTGGAACCAGTACCAGTATTTATGTCTGTTTCCATCATAGCAGCAGGTGGAAGAAGCCTCGGTCAAACTCTAAAAAATTTGATTCTTAAACTTTGATTATGATAGATTCAATAATCGTGACCTTTGTTTTTTTTACCACAAAATTCTTCTCTCTTCAAGATTCGATAACAATTTGATTGACATAAATTGACAGAACACGTAATGCACAAAAACATCTGCCGGGTAAAAACTGCTGTTCCCTTCAAAATTTCTCACTTTCTAACAACTGCCTCGGGAAGTCAAACTTTGAAGTTGCAAGGCTGATATCGCAACAACCTGATAAAGACAAGACGGACATTTGTTCCTCCCGGGTTGGTCAGATGTTGATATACGGCGCAGTCTTTTTATGGAAAAATACTTTATCTATGGAGAGCTGACAGAAATATTGCAACCACAGGAAAAGCTCATCTATTTACGGCTCTGCTGCCACCTCCTACCTGCAGATAACTATGTTACATGCTATCTAAGCACCATTTAAACACCTGCATTGACAAAATGTCTGCTCTTGCCAATGGCTGCTCTCCTAGGGAAGAATAATGAAGAGAGGAGTCAAGGCCGGGCAGACGGAGGGAGAAAGATGTATTGTATATTCCATAGAAGACAAACTGATCCTTGTGTACGAAGCCATGGGAGGGGAAGAGTTAAAGGTGAAGAAAGATGGAGAAAAAGATGCTGAAAATTATGTTAGAGCTGCTTTATATTCAACGAGAAATGTCCCTTGTAAGAATTTTCCCAATTAGTGGACAAGTGTGAAAGATGTTAAAGAGCACAAAGTCCTCTGAGACAGAAAGATATTTTAGGTAGGTGTGTTGGAAGATATTGTCACAATGTGTGGCTCAAATTAAATGGCAGTAAATGTCAGTCAAGTAGCTTTTTCTTTCACATGTCCTAAACAAAATAATAAGGGAAGGTAGCCCAGGATTAAAAGACGAAATGTTTGAAAATCATAAAATGTCTATTTCTAGATAAGTTAACTTTTTAAAAAAATGTAATCCATGTTTCCACTTCTTAAAAAAAAAAAGTAAGATGAGATGCTTCTGTGGTGCAGTGGCCATAATTTGCCTGATGAATAAGGGTTTATCCGTACGATTATTGTTTTTTATTTTGTTTTTTTCTGGCTTTATGACTTCATGAAACCTGGCTGTATAATAACGTGCACTCACCAGACTGTGATGTAGTCATATATAGGCTCCGTGCTAAGGACGGTGAAGTTGATATAAATTCCATGTCCGGGGGGAACTCTCACGCTCCACACGCAGTCCTGGAAGTTTGGGTATTCCTCTGGGTGACCCGGGGAGTAAATGGTTCCATTTAATGAAGTGATGTTACCACCACAGAGAGCTGGGACGAAGAGCGTTAACAGAATTACTTTTAATAAATTAGCAGCAAATCAGTAATATCATTGTGGAGCTACGGTTAATTATCTTGATGGCTAAAGTAGGACATGATTGTCAGTCATGTGATAACGGACTAATATCTTTAATAAATGGTCATTACAGTTTTATTGCACCTCTGCAGCCCACATGTTCCTTGGAAGCCTCGGTGATGCTCATTGGTGGTACAGTCTAATCACTACTGAGAGCTATAAACCTGAGCACAGGTTTATTTTTAAAGTTAGACTCCTGCAGTAATGGCTGACACTTAACTCTCCAGCCTTTAAATTAATAAAAAAAACAAAGTTACACTGTGGATAAATGTGCAGTCCAATAACAACTATACATTGTAGTAAAGGTAATAATATTAAAACTTACTCACTGATTTACTTTATACATATTTTTTCAATGATAATTCACTTCCTACTAGTGATTTCAGCCACAGAAAATAATTTAAAAATATATGTAGAATTTAGAAAATAAATAATAATTATAATAGCTTCATTTCTTTTAAAATTCAAGTTGATGATGCCTTTCAAGTTTTCATTCTCTTCGATTCCTTTTAGCCATTTATCCTCAAACACAAAACAACAGCTCAGAAGACAAAGACATCCTACTAAGTATCTCATCTACCTTCACATCGTGGTAACGGGTGGTCCGGGTGATTCCATGCAGACATGTCAGTGAAGCCTCTCCAATCAGGGAATATCCCGGAAGACATTCAAATGACACCGTCATCCCCACACTGAAATCAGTGCCAATGACAATTCCATTTCGAAACGGTCGCGGGTCTGGACAACTCTGGAGCTGATAGGCTAAAGATTAAAAGAAAAAAGATTTTAGAAATTGTCATACTGTACTACAGAACTAGAGGCATCTAGAATGTGGGTTGTCGGTAGATAAAAAAAATAAATAAAAATAAAAACTTGGTGAGATATTGTCATACTGTACTACAGAGCTAGAGGCATCTAGAATGTGGGTTGTCGTATGTACACATCTGTAGGGTTTAATATATAATGGATTTCACACTGAGTCAAACAGCACGATCATGACAACATGCTCGTTCTCATTCTGTGATGAGAATATATTTTCAGTAAGAAAAAAAGTACAATATCTGTCAATCTATATGTTATTTTCAGAAGGCAATTATGGAGAAATAAATAAGAGATAAAATGATGTAGTTATTATTTTAATTTCCAGCATATTGAATGTAATGAGACCTACTATGAACTGAGCTTCAGGTTAAAAAAAAAGTTACACCCAAAGTCTTAGTAGCATCACATTCACATTAATAAGAAACAGGAATTTGACAGGCGCACTGACAATACTATTAATGGGTATAACAAACCATCTGAAGGCTGAAATGAACAAACTAAAAAAAAAAAGACTGCTGAAAGTTTAGTACTTAAGGAACTAATTTTGGCCCTGAAAATGTAAGAACTTTCTGACAGGTGCATTAAAGTAAAGTGTTACTGCTGCCTGAAAAAGTGGGTCAATCTGATGTTGATGCCACTGCTAAAGAACTCTGCTGCTGTCACTCAGGTGAATAAATATAATGGAGACATTGGCAGGATTTTCTTTTGCTTCGCTTAAGTCAGAGCCACAGTTGGATGTCACTTTTTTTTTTCTTTCTTAGAAAGTCTGAGTAAACAAGGCATTGCAGAGGAAACTTGTCAAAGCACCATGTACCTTGATATGTGATGTGAAAGCCTGGTTTGTTCTGCGAATAGTCGCTGTGGAAGAAGAAGCTGGTCTGGTGGGTGGTGCTGAACAGAGGTTTGGGGAGGAGTGGACCACTGAAGCGATCAATGACCGAGCCGGTCTCCAGACTTCCACTGCGGATCTCTAAGTAATCATGGATGGCTTCGGTGGAGAAGTTCAGGAACTGGAGGTGGATGCCTGGGGAGAAAGCCACACACGTACAGCTTTATGTGACTTGTTGAACAAAGTCTGACTGACAAAGAGCTGCGGTACAAAGCAATTTATGTTAAACTATTGAGGAGGTTAAGACCTTAAAGAGAAGGAGAGTGCAACATTTATTCAGATTATAAATATTTATTTAAAAAAAAGAGTTTTGAATGTGTTTAAAAAAATATTTTGTAAAAGAAAAAAAATATTACAGGAAACTCAGGGACAGAGAGAAAAGAAACAAACAAACAAAAACAGATGCTTAACCAAACAGACCAGAGTTAAAACCCAAATCCATAGTTGACAGTGTGTCTTACCAAAGCCGACAGGTAGGTTGACTGTCCAAGTGCAGTCTAATCCACTGGGGTAGTTGCCGGGGTAACCAGGACTTAGAATAACTCCACTTACATCTGTCATAGAATCACCACACTGGGCTGGAGTCACACACACACCCACACACAGACGCGCACACACATACACACACAATCAGTACATATGTCAGAGTGACTGTGCTCACATTTCTACACGCATGCTGCTAATATATTTAAAGACTGTTAATGTGATCATGTCTAGTAGAATGTCATCTTAATGTTTCTTTTTTTGTTGTTGTTTGATTTTAACTCCATCAGGAGCAGCGCTATAAAGAAACAGCTTCTCTTCAGTGATAAACAAAGTTACATGTCATGATGATAAACTCTCAACTGCCTTCTTCTAGAAATGGTTAGCGTATGCTAGCTAAACAACTAGCATTAAAAGAGGAACTAATGGTAAAACTAGACCATTGGTGGACCTGAAATGAATTCCAGTCTGGTTCCAGTATTTTTTAGCTACATTGTAAATCAGGGGGTGTGGTGGGGGCCAGATGTGGACAGCTCAGGTGTATTTTTTAGCTACATTGTAAATCACAATGTAGCCCCCACATCTGGGGGCCAGATGTGGACAGCTCAGGTGGCAGAAGGGGTCTGCGTGCCGGGAGTTTGAGATCCCTGCTTAATATCCAGGCTAAACCCAATATTTCAAAGATCCTCCCTAGAAGGTTCCTAACGTGATCCCTTCAGTCCTGTTATGTCTTCTACCCATAATGATTTTGGAGAGTTTGTTGAAGGGCCTCAGTTCTACACAAGATTTTGTTTAAAAAAAAAAAAACAAACAAACAGAACCTGACAGAAAAATAAATAAGAGACAAACAGGAATAAATAAAAGACAACAACAGAAAGCCTACCCAGACAAAGAGGTACAGGATAGTTCCATCTCCTCACTGGCCCGGGCATGCAGGTGATGTGTGCATTGCCCTAGAAATGTAAAAAAAATAACCACAATTTATTATCACAGATGAGCAGTCACAACAGATGAGCAGATAATTTAGTTTGCACCTCTCTCTGTTCCATCGCTAAACTTAACACGTTGTTTAAAGAGTGTGAAGTTCGGTTCTCTCTCTCTCTCTCTGCTGCAGCTGTATATTAAAGCAGGGCCAATGGTGAAGCCTTAATTAGGGCTGTTACAGTATACTGACCACAGCAGAGACGTGCATACATTATTCAGGGGTTTGTGCAAATACAACAGGCAGCGTGGTGGGAGGAACATCTGAGGTCTCCCCCTGAATCACAGATTTAACTCCTGTGGCTTTGTAAAACCAGGGCAGAAGATCAGAGAAGCTCTGCAGCCTTTCAAGACTTTACAGACTGTATCTGCAGTCAGTCTGCACTAAACTACTGCAACAACAGCAGTTATCCTCCAGCCCTCTCTGTGTGTGTGTGTGTGTGTGTGAGAGAGAGAGAGAGTGAGACTGCGTTTTTTTTGTATTTATACCTGAAGAGAGTATCCTTGCTCACAGGAAAACTGCACCACGTCTCCCACCATAAATCTGTCCCCTTGTCTGATTCCGTAGTTTGGAGTCTGAGGCTCCGGGCAGGACTCCAGGCCAATTGCTGAGGGAAAAGAATTATGGCGCTATTATTTATACACTGCATGAGGCACAGAGACTACGCTTCCTCAAAGGATGAGAGCGGTACCTGTGTATTCCAGGTGAAACCCGGCAGCTGAGACACTAATATCAGAACTGAAGCTCAGATGGAGGTTGTTAGATGTGCTGTTCAGAAGAGGAGGGATGGTGGTGCCTGCAAACACGGAGAACAAAAAGAGATCAGCTGGGTTTTGTTTTTTTTTTTTTCATTATCTGATTTTCTGGAGAAACATCAAAACCCTCCCACGCATGCATTTTGACTTTTTTCTGTTTGTGAACTCTTCTTGAAGCAGGGGAAAGGAATTACTTTTTATTTGAGACATGTATTGTGATTGAGAGCACTTTTCAAATGTTGGTTTGACCTACTTAGGCCGGCGAAGGGAAAGTGCAAAGTTAAAACTGCAGCACTGCAGCAAACTGAGGAGAAGAAGCTGGCACAGAGCAACAGAAGGATTTTTGTCCTTTTTTTTTTTTTTCTCCATGATGTAATGAAATATAAAGGGACATTAACCTCCTCCATCCCCTGATCATTTGGAAATGGAGGTCTTGGCTGGCTTTAGGAGACATGGTGGTAACAATACCATCTACATTTTTTCTTTGGGGGGAGGATGGAGGAGTGGGGCGATGGGCAATCAATACTCAGTATGAGTTTGTGTGCTTTTATTTGTTTTCTCATTATTGTTCTATTCAAAAATTAGTTTTCCTTAAAACAATGAGAGGCAACAATAACGACACTAACTTTAGGACGAATACAAAAACAACATGTATTGACTGACCAATCAACACCTAAAAATGAGACAGACACCAAATACAATCAAAAACCATTTTCTTTTGTGAAAATAAGGGACGGAGAAGATAATATAGGTGAGGCCCAGTGTGTGTGTGTGTGTGTTGGATTTAATAATCTATACGTGATTTACAGATATGAACTCACTCCTAATTTATGTCCGTACACTAGTATGCAGTGGCCATGAATTACAATTAAGTGCTTTAAATATGTGAGGCTGCAGCATGTGCAAAAGACTGATGGTTCAATGGAGATTTAGCTGGGTTGCCACAGTCTAATCTAATCTAATCTAAAATAGGTGATCATCAATCAGTATAACTACTCACCTAATAAAATTGAATCGAAAGAGAACGTTTTGAATTGGACTGGCTCAGGTCAAGATGGATCTAATTTTATCTAATCCAATCTAATCTAATCCCATCTCATGTCATATGATTTAATCTGATCTCATCAAATCCCATCGAATCCAGTCAGAACTAGTCTAGTTCTAATTTAATCTAATCAACATTAAATCAAGTTACAATTTCACTTCACTGACATTCAAAGTGCAGCAGCAAAAAGATGAATGTAGCAGCAGCATTCCTCTGAATGAGCAGCTGATGTGAAGCCTGTGCATATGATTGGTTGTCTGCTGTAAAGAGACGAGGAGGTTTTTGAAGAGTCGACCCCTGCTGGTTCTGCTCGCATTCCAGAAAAGAAAAAAAATCTAATTTCTTATCATGACACAGATAAACTGTTGACATAATAAAAGAAATAAAGCCTAAAAAAAATTGAAGATAAATTATAAATAATTAGCACTGTGTATTTAGCTATAACAATTATCTGTGCATGTGTGACAGCATTCATTAAGAAACATAATTAACACGGTTAAATTGATTCATCAATTGGCCTCAGCGTAGTAACGTGGTGATTTTTTTTTTCTTTGGCTGTTTCATTTAACATCATCTCTTCTCTAGCCTGATGTGAAGAAGTCAAACGATACAAATGGGGTCTTTAACACGACCAGGAGATAAACATAGTGACTTTGCACCTCCTAAAAGCCGTATTAACATCTCCAGAAGATGCTGACTCCTCATGTAGACGGATGCTTGAATTATGCAAGTGACTGAAGCCAGAACAGCAGTTCAGAGAGAGCGAGGAGAAGGTGTTGGCCAAAAGTGCAGTTGCAATTAGAGGGGGCAGTTATTTCTTTTGTACAGACACTTGTACAGATCTGTTGTTCTAACAAGATGTCAATGTAGGAAGTCTGTGTTTAGCCGTTTCTGCCGTATTTTAGCTGCTTTATTTTTATTTATTTATTTCAGATCAAACTATCACAACATATTAACCTGAGTATGAGTATTGCTAATCCTACATTTATGAAGTTTTTGCAGAGCACATAAAACGATTGGGTCGTATGATGTAACCTAACGACATACAGCTCTACAGTACTCACAGTCTTATTGAGAAAAAACAATTACATGTAATTAATTTTTCCATTAATAAAACCTGATTATCTTATTTAGTTGTCTAAGTGTTTCATTTGGACAAGTTACCTTTGAAATAAATTTTAAAAAAACAGTGTCAGTGACATTAAATATTTCATAAAGTACATGCAATTATATTATCTGACTCCTGAATATTTATTCGCTTAATCAAAGACACATGCTCTCTGCAGGATGCTTCATTAAAAAGATTTAGGGATCATAAAAGATATCTATATATTTCCTTTAATTAACATATTAACCAGAGCATGTTACGGGCTGATGAGGAAGGATCTATTTCACAATAATAATTAGCGAGTGTAAAATAATCAATTATATATGGAAGGAGCATTTTCTCATATGTCTCTAATGAAGTGGCAGATAAACAAGCAGGTGTCAGTGGGAGAGATGCTCTGCTCCTGCTGAGACACACACACACTGGGAGATACTGCAGCAACAACTGCGCTTTCTGTGAGGAGCACCAAGTATGCTTCACACATGGTGTCGAGTCAGACTATATTCAACAAAGATACTGTAATTACTGAAGAAAAAACAAACTAAATAATATTAAACATGAGTGTGAAGTCCTGAGGGCAGATTTGAAAATGTGCCCTCCTGTAATACTTTGAAACATAATGAAGTGAAACCTACGCTATAGTACATATTAGTATTCATAAAAAAAAACTATTCTACTGTACGTATATGTAACTGCCGTTAAAAAGAACAACTTCTCACCAGAGTAGCTGCCCAGTCTTGGAGCATGGTTGTCGGCGCCGTCGTAAAAATCCAAAGAGTCCCAGTTGTGTTCTGTTGCAAAACTTACAACCTGAATCTGGAAAATTTTAAGAAAAAAGAGGGATAAAATGATGAAGTGCTCTCTTAAGGAAATTACGTGCGGAGGAAAACCAATCCAGGATGTCAATGATGCATAAATATATTTAATGAAATTGAATAAGTGACACATTATGAACAAAATGCATGCAACAATAATCGACAATAATGTGATTAACTGTGAATTTGGTTTGAAGTGTAAATGTTGTAAGTTTTGTTGAATATAAAATAAACTTTATCTCTGCAGCACCTTAAGTTGTGTAAGCTGGCACATCCTCAGACTTTATCTGTCCTGATTAAATACATCCTCGTTATCTGTAAATGCTGCCTCTCTCTTAAATGATCCATCCATCCAATCATCCAATCCATCCATCCATTACTCTCATAATATCTTATCTCTGCTGACATCTTGTCTGCTCGTGTTTTCAAGCCAATGATACACAGGTCAGCCAGGACATGTCTATGTAAGTGTGTGTGTGTGTATTTATATCTATAAAAGGCACTTACCTGAATTCCAGCCCCCTCAGGAACAGACACCTTCCACACACAGTTCTGGTTGTTGTCGTACGGCTCTGGATAACCAGGTGACAGGATGGTTCCACGACGAGAGGTCAAAACGCCCCCACAGGGAACTGAGGAGACAGGGAGAGACAGAAAGAACGAGCAGCTGTGACAACCAGAAGAGAGAGAAAAGGTGGGAAGAAAGGTTGAACCCACACATTCACTAACGAGAGAAAAAGAACACGAGCTGACCCAACTCGTTAAACGAGACAAAAAAAAAGAAAAAAAGAAAAAGACCAGCCACAATGCAGCCAGGCCTTTGACGTCGCCAAATTAAAGGCTGGGTTAATTCAATCTGTTGTCAAACTTTTCCAATAATCTTTCTGCATATTTGTCGATTAAACAAATTGACTAACTTCTAGTTGTCAGCAAAGTTTCCGGTTTTGAGCCGACTGTTTTTGCTTCCTTAAAGCCTTTCAGGAACTGTTACCTGTGTTGACACTTTTTTAGCTTTTAGTGTTATCTGTCTAGAAAATCCCAGGTTTGTTTACCAATGCATGTCGGCAGGGTGTCGTTCCACTGTGCCAGGTTGTCTGGAACACTCTCGCAGCGTATGGCAGTAGAACCGTGCAGGACATAACCGGGGTTGCACTCAAACTGCACCAAGGAGCCCACAGCAAAGTCGTTACCCAGGCGCTTCCCAAAGCGGGGCTCGGGGACTGAACTGCACTGGGTGGAGCTGGTTCTCGGTACAGCTGTGGAGGAAAAAAACAAAAAACAACACTGAATCAATTTCAATAAAAAATAGTTTTTTATACCCTGTCTAAAAAGTGTGTAAATGGGCAAAAGAGAAACTAAATGTTTTTCTTTCATCTATTTGTGTGTGTGCACACTGACCTTGATAAACAAAGTGAAATCCTTTGGCGGTCTCTGGTCCAACTGTTGTGAACTTTATGGTGATCTGGTTTCCTGAACTCAAAGGGAGAGACTCACCTGAACAGAATCAAATAATCCCGTTAAAATCCATTCATCCATCCATCCATTTCCATCACAGTTTAAATTGTCTGTCTACTCATTATTTCCTCCTTACCAGAGTGAGATCCAGAGAGAGACGACAGCAGTGTGTTCTGTTGACTGGGACCATCATAAATCTCTACCACATCATTCAGAGACGTTTGGAACAACACAAACTGACCAAAGAGAACTACAGACAGAACAGAACAGAGAAAGAAAAAGGGTAGGAATCAGATACAGAGATGAGTTAACACTTGAATGGTGGTTAATTGTTCTACTGTAATGCCCAATGGGCCTGACCTTCCTGTGATTATATTAACCTGTGATGCCAAATATACATTTAATGAGCTGCAGTGTCAGCCTTTATTTAAATAAAAATCTCAACAATGTCCCATTTTGGGATATAGAAAAGTCCACTTTACTGCATTTTAATCAAGCACTGGTGCCTTTAAGATTCCCTTAAAGTGCATTGATAAATATGAATTCCTCAAAATGCTGATACAGGCAGAGACTGACTATGTATACTAGCATAAGATTTGTTTTCAGCTTGTATTCATAGGGAGGGAGAAGCCTGTGATGATGTCAGTCAAGTATATAACATAACATGTCAAGACAATATCACAAATGCAACTAGAGCCTGAAGGACATCGATTACAGGGTTTACAGTAGTTTAAAATCAATCCGCAAGAAAAAAGACAAAAACACCGTGGGATTAATTACACACTCAGTTGCACAGACGACTGTTTTACTTAGTGGAAAAGAAGGAAAAGAAAATGATTTCTGTGGAGACCAGGCATTAAACCAATGTCTGCCATAACACAGCTGGAAATTCTCAGTTCAATCATAGATTTTATGGCATACAAGCTGTAATAACCTGTAGTGTTCAAGGCCACCTGAGACTCTTTAGTTTATTCAAAGTTGATAAAGTATAAAGCTAATGTTTCTAATACATTAAAGCCTAATTCACTTTTTGTAAATGAAACGGAAAACTGAACTTAAAGAACGAGATATAGTCCCCTATCTAGAAGCTTTTTCAAAACGATTCACCAACTGTTAACATCCCTAATCTAAAATGATTCACAACTGTTAACATACCTGATACTTAATGTTCATAACACCTAGCACGTACCCAATGATACCTAATGTTCGTAACACCTAGCACGTACCCATCAGTCACGATACCTAATGTTCATAACACCTAGCACGTACCCATCAGTCACTCTGGCTGCAGACCAAGGCAATATCTTTACTTTTCTGCCACACCTGACATTCTTTTACTGTACACTTTCATGCCCATTCTCTTGAGCTTTTGGAGTATTTGTATATATTTATTTCCCAAGTTTGAGGACATCCTGGAAACAACGCTTTATTTTTTATCCAGACTTTGGATGCACTGGCGCTCAGACCATCTGAGACTGTAATCTAATTTAAGTTGGCAAACAAACAAAACATCTACATTTTTCTATCCCTCTCTTAATAATTTGCCTTTCACTTTGAACGTAGCATAGCACAGACAAAATAAATTGTATGTCGTAAGTTTAAATGACATTTTCCTGCTCATAATAAAGAGATACCGACTGAAAAGGACAAAGCTGCAGGGAGAATCCAAGCTTTACGTGGCAGACAGACCTCTTAAATCTTCCACAAGGTCGTATATGAGGATGTATAAAGTGTCACAGTGTTGAGTGCACATCAAATGTGATAAGATTCTGCCAGTCAGCAAAACAGTTAAAAGCTTCAGCTGTGATTAAGGTTTGCTATATTATTGACGTTCTGCCTGTTAGACAGAGTGGTTCAAGGCATGTAAAATATTATAGGCAGCAAGGCACAAACATACCAACCAGCCTCACTGTACTGAGTCATGAAAAACAAACAAAAATGTACCTGCTTAAAATATTTCACATCAGAAAAACTCATTTACACACAATGTCTCAGCAAAGCGAACTTTAGCGTACGCTTCAGGCCTTTACTAAAACACTACCACTGTAGCTGCCGGGTGGACTTCACATTGGAGCGGTGATGCATTTAAATATCTTTGACGTCATGTGACTGCTGTAGTCTCTTTATCCAGGCCTTAAAGTGACAAACAGAGCTTGCAAATAGTCAACCTGCTTTGTTATTGACAGACTGAAAGACTTCAGTAGCTCCTGATAACAAAAAGAAAACAAGAAAAATTGGACTCCAATTGCTGAAGAGGATCCATGCTGTGGAGCAATCACACCGCCTGATGAGCTGTTTAGTGGGACAACTGTGTGTGGTTTTTCATGACCTGTTTGTTAGACTGAGGTTGGCTACACTTAAAATATCATTAAACGTTCATTTTGTACAATCATTAAGAACAGGTGTGAGAAACTATTTTTGTGTGTTTTTCCACCAAATGTAGACCAAACAAACGTTAGTTCCACTCACTCAAAACATCTTTACAAAGCTGTCAAGCATAATGAGACAGAAATTCAACAGCCTCGGGGAAGGGCTGGTATTTGTTCATAATAATGCAGGATAAAATTAGATATTCCATCCAACAATTAATGGTTGTTTGTAAAAGCTCACAACCAGAGAGCATAAAAAATATTTTACAGCTCGCATTTCCACCAATCTGTCACCACAACAACAGCAACTCCAAAACAGCAGTAATGGCCAGGGATAAAAAAGTGAAGGGTACTAAAGATACACCTAACCAGGACAACCGAGATCTGTCTCTGTATTAGCTAAAAATAAACAAATGTCAGCAGCTCTAGTTGGCAGTAGTTTTTGCAGAGAAAAGCCAAGCTGATATGTAGTTTAGCCCAAACTATAACTAGCTAAAAGAAGACTAAAAATGACAGCTAAAGATTACTTCAAAGGCTAAATCGAGGTACAATATACTAGTAAAATATATTGGGATGAAGTCGTGCCATGAGCCAGCTGGAAGTTAACACACAATCAGCAAAACTCTGTCAAAGGATTGATCAGGAGATTGATACGGGGAAAGTTAACTTTCTACTCCAGTAGTGGGCAGTAAAAAGTTTTTCTTGGAAAGAAATCTTTCAAAAAGATTCACCATTACTGCTCCACTGCACTTCTATACACACAGTGTCAGACTGTGTCATACTTTAAATGTCAACAAACTTACCAAACTCTCTGGGTACAGATATAGAGTAGACACAGGTCTGGGCAGAGGTGTAGTTCCTGGGGAAATTAGGAGATAAAACAGTTCCTTCTGTTCCTGTGGAACGACTTCCACAGGGTGCTGGAAAGAAAAATGACCAATTAGAAATGTCTTTACATTTTACTATATTTTAAGTGTTTTTTTTTCTTCTTTTTTACCTTGACAGCTTGGCAGTGCTCTATTCCAGCCTGGTCTACCATCCTCTCCCATACTGCACGTTAAGGTGGAATAACCCTAAAGAGGAACGCATTATCAACCATCTATCAACTAAGCCCAACCAACCATCCAACTAGTCATTCATTTGTGTATTCTACCTGCAAAACATATCCTGCTTCACAGTAGAAGGTAACAGTGGATCCCAGTTTGTAGTCAGATCCCAATCTGGTTCCATTCAGAACTACACCAGGGTCAAAGCAGGATTCCCTCAGTTTGGCTGGACACATGGAGAGAGGAAGAAAAGAGAAAGAGAGAGAGAAAGAAGGGTTGAGGCAAAGACAAAGTGATGGGTGCACTTGAATAATCAAATTCAAATCAAAGTCAGATTAATAATAACTCAGTCCTGAATCATAATCAAATGAGGCAGGCGCTCCGCCGTCCCTGTTTTAAAACAGTCAGACGCAGTTGCCTCGGCCCGAAAATAGAGCCAGAATGATAACTTGATTCCCCCGGCTTTTGTACGGTACACGAACCTGGTAAATTATGACTGTGGGCCACTCACGAGAGATTAACAGTCACTGTGCATTCATTTAGGATTTAGTCCAAACCAGGCTACTGTTGGAGGCTTTTGTTAAGTGACTGAAAACACAAACTTCTCTCAAGAGTCTTTTTTAACAATATTCTCTATTAGAGGCTAGGCATCTTCTACTTCCTCACCATGATCCAGCTGAACATTTTACACTTCTCACTGTTGTATCTTTTTCTTGTTTTACTATTTTCGGCAATGATGTCATCAGTATTCAGTCGACATGGAAAAAGGTGGCAGCATGGGTAGAGTATTGTTTTACCTTTGTATTCCAGATGGAAGCCAGTATAGGAAACGGAGCCATCGCTGCGGAATGCTAAGTGCATGGTATTTGAACTGCTCTCGATCCGTTCTGGGAGTTTGCTGTCCTGAAAGCTACCAATCAGAGGGCTGTTGCTATCTGGGCCATCGTAGATGTACAGGAAGTCATAGTTTGGTTCAATGTTGAAACTGGTGAAAGGTGGAGAAATGGAATCGAAATAGCATTTGTAAGACGTGATTTTATTCAAGTAAAAAAAACAAACAGAAAAGAGCATTTGGGTAAAACAAAAGACCAAAATCAGATGACTCGCCACTCACCCGATGAATGCCAGCGAAAGGACATAGTCAGAGTTGACAGCGATCAACCAATCACAGTCCTTGGAGTGAGGGTAGGGGTGTGGGTAGTTGGGAGAGAGAATAAACCCATTGGAGCCTGTGAGGTTTCCTCCACACGGAGCTGTGACGGAAACACGGGCGGTGACAAGTTGTAAAAGATGATGAAAAATTCAAATATTCCTTCAGGTGTGACCAGACAGAAGGAGAAACTAATTTACACCCAGTTTGGACAATATTTATATTTTACTGAGAGTATATAAAGCTAGAGGGAGAGAATGTTCTTCCAATTGAATCAGCAGCAGTATGCAGAGATGCAGATAAAGAAATATATACTGTAGTGCCACACTTCCCACTTGCTTTCTCGTGCAGATATACAGTAAGTCAAATGCAGAGGTATCCTTGAGCAAGGTAATGGAGCCTTAATAACTTGGGCTGTGTATGAAGCGAGTAAATGTGTTTTTCACCCTCATGATATATGGAAGCCAGAATTTTTTATTTTTTTTCCACACCTATACAGACAGGCGGACTGGGTTTCCCACACCTATACAGACAGGCGGACTGGGCTGCCAGTAGTATCTGTTATCCACTTGGATACAGGTGATTTTGTCGTCCCCCTGGAGCTCATATCCTGGGTCACACTGAAAGGACACCGAATCCCCTGGCTCACGGCCATCTCCACTTCGGCTACCGTTCATTGGCACGCCTGGGTCCCTGCAGGCTGTGGCCACTGAGCCTGGACAGAGAGAGGCATGAAGGTAGGGAGAGAGAGAGAGAGAGAGCGGGGGAGAGAGATGGGAAGGGAGAAAGAAGAAGCAATAGAGGAGAAAGCAGGAGATACTTAAAAAAAAATCTGTCACACACCAGATTCCTGTAGCTATTAGACTGATGCATTAAATCACTGAATGAAATGAAGTGAAGTAACAGTTTACTGTCATGCATTATGAGTAAAACTGCTTAGATCGCTTTTGACGGGACTTTTATGCAGATTTAGCATCTGTTGATGTTGACATTGATTTCTTTTTAACCAACTTAAAGGGTCCAGTGGACACTAACAGTATAATCCCATCCAGGACAGTCTAATACAGCGTGGTAACTGCAAATAAATTATAGAAAGTACACAGAAACTTCAAAGTGGAGGTAAAACTTTCTTATGAGCAGAACTTACTGGAGAACTGTATGGCGAACCCTGACTTGCTGATGTAAAAGTCAGTCTCAAATTGCACGGTGACAGTGTTGAGGGTAGAGTGAATGCCCTCAGGTATCAGGGAGCCGCTGAGCTCAGCCAAAGACATTTCATTTTCCGGTGGTCCGTCCCACACCTTAAGCATATCGTGGCTGGCTTCAGTGTCGAAGGCCAAGAACTGGAGACTGCGAGATGGGAATGAATAAATAAAAGATCATTTACAACATAAATATGAATTCTTCATCACGGTACAGCTCTGCAAATGTCAAATGAAGTCCTGATGCTTTACAACTTCAACAATCAAAGTGAAAAGTGTGAATAAATTATAAACATCAGGGTCGAGAATTAACAGGGTAACAAGCCAGGACAAGTTCTGAATCTGCCTTTGAATTTTTAAGGACTTTTTATGCCTCTGTAAAATATACAGCACAGTAGCCACTTTGTGCAGAGTCTGTGTAGAAATTACAATTACAACCAGGCTTCAGTTGCATGGTCAACTTGTGTGCCAGTTCTGGTGTATTAGTTCAGCAATGTTGTAAGAGTACACATCAGATAGGCATTGTTCAATTTGCAAAGGGTCAGAAATAACTAAAGATACAAACAAAACTATAACTAAAATAGCTATAGTTTAGCAAACAATTTAGCATAAAAATGGAAAAATAGCATGTATCTTAAAATCTAAGCATTAAAAGAAAGTTAGCCTTAAAAACATGGTAACATATAGGTCATAGAAAAAGCCTCTTAAAAGCTCCAACACCAAAGCATTGCAACCATAACAACATGAACCAGCCTGGAATTTTTCTCCTCACCTCACAATATTCCCAGAATCCACCTCGATGGTCCAGGTGCAGCGCAGATTGTTGTCATATGGAAATGGGTAACCAGGAGAGAGGATCCTCCCTGTGGACTCGCCCTTAAAACGGCCACCGCACTCCGCTGCAGGGAAGACAAAGAGACACCAAAACTCTCATAAATAAATCACTTTAACTATGTATGCCAATGGTACAATGACAATGTAAAAAATACTATTAATTAGAGAATAGCCTCAGGTGAAGCCGACATGTCCTCCAAACATCTAAGGTTCGCCCTTGAAATTAGCATGACAGAGAGTTTTTTAACAAAGATGTGAAACAGGTGGATACTGTCGGTGATGGTGATGAGGCATGGTGAACGCTTTGACGTGTTAAATCATAAAAACTGTTGCAGAATTACATAATGGAGAGAACATTAGGTTGAAGCAGTAACCTAATCCTGCATGTATTTGGACTGGGGAGAAAACGAGACTACCAGCATAAAAACCAGACATACAAGGAGAACTATATTCATTGGAAACTAGACCAAAATAAATGAAAGATGTTTTTCTTACATTGGATAAAATAACCCTGGAAGAGAGAGCAATTGCAGGTAACAAATGTACGCTTTTTTAACTGTGCAAGTCAATTCTGAACGGCCTCGTTCAGCTCAGACATCAACATGCATGTGCAGTCACCTGGTCGCAGGGGAAGAGCTCTGAATACATCATTTCACAGCCGACATTACACTCTGTCTCTACAGGCGTCTCCTGTGACCACTTGTGATCTGCTCTCGCCTCCCTGCTCTGTATGCAAATAAACACCTTCATCATTTTCTGTGTGCACGCCTGCTGATGTACGGATTATTTAGAGGTGGATCTATTGTCCGTGCATGTGTGTGTCTCCGTGATAGATGTGCTGTCCACCATTAGTGTATGACAAAATAAAAGGACTGACTTTTCTTTTGTTTTTGTTCAATACAAATACATTCCTGCCAATTCTGGACAAAAAATTGCAATTCATTGGCTCATTTACTCCTGCCAATTCTGGACAAAAATTGCAATTCATTGGCTCATTTACATGTTGATTAACTTTTCACATTTGCAACAATTACATAATTTTGCTACCCACAATTAGATTTTTTTAGACTACTTTTGCTTGTTTTTAAAGCATGGAAGGAAGTGACATTAGGTCCTGTCTTTTATAGGATTCATTACAGCTGATGTAAAATGTGTAGATCAGTTCTGTTAAAATAACTTGTGGGTCTAAATGATGTGACCTGGCAACCATGATGTGAGGAAAAAAAAGTGAAGATCACGTTTGGCTTTCTGCCACAATCAATCTGCTCTGGGATTTGATGTGTCCCAGGTTTGTGTCTGACCATCTCTGACTGTATGTCACGTCTTCAGGTGTGTACTTAAAAGGATGAACATGTGATCACGTCTACCTGAGACCGACCTCGTTTATACCGTGTCTGAACAGGACCCTGGACAATTGTTTATCACTGCTATCGGAGCCATTACGTGCACCCAAGGAGCCACTGCAGTGATTAAAGGAGCAGCCAGGAGAAAAATGCATTAGGGAGGAGGAGGAGGAGGAGGAGGAGGATGTTTTTTCAATTGTGTCGGTATTTTTCTTTACTGAGAGAGGAGCAGAAAAGAAATACCAGACAAAGTTCTCCCAACAGAAAATGCCGCACATTATATAACAGAACAGAATTTGCCCTTCTCCTTTTGTCTCACTTGGTTATATATTTTCACAATCTTTATTTCTCTGCTTCTCCTCCCTCACATTGTTCCTCCTCCCCCAGGCTCCCCTCCCTTCATCCATGGAATACATTATCTGGAGTAATAGGAGCAATATTAAGAGTTAGGATGGAGAAAAAGAGAGAGAAAAGGAGGCAAAAAAAGGGAAAAGAAAGAAAAAGAATGGAAGAAGGCAATGGCTGGTAAGAGGATACACTTCCAGTCATAATACGAAGCAATATAATATTAAGACTGGAGGTGAGCCGAGGTCATTGTGTGTCACTGCTAAAATATAAAGTCAAAGAATATCAGCCGGTGCTTTTATGAATCTTTCATTATTGATAGTGAGAAGGAAGAAGGGGAGGCTTATTAAGCTGAATCTAAAATCAGAAATCTGAGAGGCAGCACTGAGGTTTTGCTTACTGTTACACACTTTCACTCCTCGCCTAGGACGCAGCTGCTGTCGCTAGATTTAAAGTCATGTCGGCCTCAGTATGATGTGGCCTTAGTGTGTGTTTGGTTTTAATTGGTGAACGCAATCATCTCACCTAATTACCAGAGGAAATGAAAACCTCATATATATATATTTATATATATATATATATATATACAGAGAGAGAGAGAGAGAGAGAGAAAGAGAGCAACAAGAAGACTTGGATCTAGAGGCCAACAGAGTAAAGCCCAGTATATACACCTGGCTTTTATGTTAAGACTCTAAAGCGAGTGCATTGTTCGAGAGCCACGAAGGTAATACCAACTGGAAATTGGCCTCCACCAGACTGTTGGAGGGAACACTGAGTAACTGTGTAATAGAAGCTCTACTGCTACTGCTCTGCTCCATAATGTTTTTAAAAAGTTATGGTGCAACAGCTGAGAGCTGGAATGGTAATATTCCAGTTCAGTCCAGAGTGTTTTTTTAAAGAGTTTTCTTATCTTAATTATACAGTTTCATTTGTTAATGTTTTTGGTGTAAAAAGACGTACCGATACAGGAAGGCAGAGGGTTGTCCCAGGCTCTCCTTTCCCCGGTCATGCACTTCAGTGTGGACGCTCCGTGCAGGGTGTATCCAGGCTCACATCTGTATGTGATGCTGCTCCCAGAGAAGTGACCTTGGTCATTGACCTTGAAGCCAAACTGGGGGACGCCTGGGTCCTCACAGTGAGACAATTCAAAACCTAAAATAATGGAAAATAAAATAACATTTTTAGAAATATTATTAATTGAAATGCAAACTGTATGGTATTTAAATACTTCTTTTTATATTTGATCATTTATATCTGATACTGGTAGTCAGAAAAATGAAGAATAAAAACAAGAGACCAACAGGTCATACATGTAATTCTGCATCCTGTATGTTGTAGTTTCAGTTTTCAAGCAAAGCCTTCAGTGGGAGATGCAGACAAATGTATATAAATATCTCATCCATCTAAGACAATAACCAGGAGCTGAGCTCCAGGGTTGCCTGGAAGACAAGGTGTGGCCATATTTGAGTCATCTCCTGGAAGACTGCAGCAGGCGCTTATCTCAGTGCTTCAAAATGACTCTGTGCAGTGTTTTATTTTTAACATTTGAAAATAATTAGCCACTTTGCCGACTTTCGGTTTAAAAGAAAAACGAACAATTTTCACGAAGAAAAATAGGCAATTCTGTGTCATACAAATAAAAATTAAGACATAAATTTGTGTCTTTTTCTACCACATTTTTACACAAAATAGCGATATATAATAGTGAACAGGACATGGTGCAGAGCGGAAGAGAAAGTGTGCTCATCCACTCTTCTCACGCAGAACAGCGACACGACGTCTTCAAAGCATTATGCAGATTATCTTGGTTGACTCCATTTATACAATTAGGTTTTTTTTCCTCTCATTCCCCCGATGCATCAAAGACGACGCTGCCAAATGTGCGAAACATCATTAGCACACCTTTAACACCACTTTCTTCAAAGAAGTCAAAGCGTCGTGCAGACCCAGTTAATCAAACATGACAAATTTCTCTGTGATCACTTCAGTGTGCCGCAATTAAAGGGAGCTCTTTGATGGTTACGCAAATTAGAGCCATTTAGAGTTAAATTGGTTCATCAAGAATGTTACATTTGTCAAGAATCCGAAACAGCTCTCTCATGGCTTTTAATTGCTAGTTTGATATAATTCTGATAGCGAGGAGTTTTTGTCTAGCGTGTTGCCAATCTTCTGTCTTGTTTTATGTAATTTAGTGTCATGTGACAGATTATTATCGAAATTTCATTTTATTTATTTATTTTTATTTAGTGAATTTGAGGAAAAAAAATATTATTTTCAGAGCAGCATTCAGATTTCAGTAGAGACAACCAAATACTTGTTAGTCTGGCAAAAGCATCTAAATTTACATATAAACATGAACGCCTAGTGAGTATGTAACCAAACAACATGAAAATGACAATAAGTTGGACAAAACCAAAACCCATTCGTTCACCTTAGATGCCTGTTTATTAATTAATATAATAAGGTATACTCACTTGTTTGTTCTGTTTTGTCTCATTCTCATCTCTGTGTTCTTTAAATACACATTCATGTAGTTGATATATGCAAAATACGTTAAAGGCTGCATAATTTCAATCATTGGTTGAGTGTTTAAAAAAACAAATATTTGAGTTTTGGTGATGTTTGTTTCAGAGTTTTAGGTTGCTCAACTCTGAGCCTATCAGCACTTTTTCTGAGTAAAAAAAAAAGGTTTTTATATGATTGTAAACTGGGACAGAAGTTCCTTCCACCTATAACTTCACTCTCTAACTTCCACAGTTTAACCACACGAAAACAAAATAACATTTGAATTCATGTTAAAAACCAAAAGAGTTTCTTTCACGGCCAATTTACATTATAGAGCTTCAACTCCTCGTAAAATATACCACATACTTCTAGGTGAGATTGTAAATGCTGGAAAGTTTATAAAAGTTAGCCGCACTAGCGGTGAACTTACTTGAATACACCAACTTGAAACCCTCTCCTGTACTTTCTGTATCGCTGAAAAATTCAAGCCACAGATGGTTTGAAGTGGAAATGAGAGTCAGGCCCAGCATGGACGACCCAGTGAACGCTCCAAGAACATGGGCTGTGTTGTCTTTGCCATCATAAACCTGCACAGACAACAAACACTCAACACCAGTCAGGATGCAATTCAAAAGGACTAACAACAAACCCATTTGTTTCATCCTCACCGACACCCGAAAACCTGGCAGAGAGGATGATGCCGGAATCGACAAAGGATTGTGGGGGATTGTGTTTACCTTAAGTATGTCCCCCTGGGCAAGATGAAAGGTTCGAGCAGAGATGTTGATTCCTTTCCCAGCCTGAACCTAAAGTGTGCATTAAAATCCAATACAACAAAGTCAACAACAACTGTCTTTACAAAGGCTTCGTTACATCACCAGCATCCCAGCTAAGAACATCATTAAAGCCCTTCGTCTGTAGAGCAGCCTTGCGTTATTTAAGACAACAGCATGTTTTTATGTGTGCTGAAGGATGTACAGAGTTATTACCTGGATGCTATAGATGCACTCGTGGTTGTTGTCATAGTTCATGGGGTAGTTTGGGGAGAGTAGGATCCCTTCATTGTTGATGACAGATGAACCACACTCCGCTGTTGACAGAAAGAAAAACAACAGCATCTTTACATGAAGACTGGGATGAGACTGGGCGCGTGGAGTTGAAGACACTTTTTTCATGTAACTTTTTCAAGTAAAAGCAATACCTGAATCGCATGAAAAATCATTGTATTAGTTTTTTTTTTTAATAAGAAGAAATACTTCGATTTTTATCTGTGTGGGTTTTGACAGTTTGTCAACGACACTAAATCAAACTCTAAACACTTTCCACATGATGTTAGAAAAGTTAGAGGTTATAATATCTGGAAATGTTCGGCAACCATACAATAATCTTGTGTCAGTAATCTTTCGTCAAGTTTCTTTTTCATTTCCTTTATCTAAAACGAATGGAGGAAAAAAAACAACAAGGATAACAATTCCATAAATGCATTCTGAATAAACGTTAGGATTTGAAACAAATAAAGATATTCAGTCAAGTCAAAATAAGAATACAAACCAGCTTCTTGGTATTAGGTTTTTCATTGATTTGATGACTGTTTCAGGTCAACCCTAGACAACATCTCAACATCTAGTATCTGATATACACTAAGCCAAAACCAGGGAGATAATGCTGATGGTTTTAATGGTGATATGAACACGGCCTGAAACCCTCTACTATAAGACCAGTCTAATTTAACCACCACCCAAACATCTGTGTGGTCAGCCATATATTTTTTATTCAGAGATTTATTTCCAAAATAATAACATTATTTAGACAATGAAGGGGCAAAAGGTTTATATAGCACAATAAAGAAATAATCTAATCATAAATGTCCAGCTGCCCCACAGCATCCAGCCCACCCTCTGGACCTCAGGGACACTGGAGAACATTATGTGAATTATTTTATTATGGTCATTGTTTCCATTGTGAGTCTTTGCTTAGTGGATATTGGCAGCCCACTCTTCCATATGGGCTGTATCTAATAAACCCTCCAAGCCATCTCTGTGTATTGACCAGACAACCCTCTCAAACAGCTGTACTGTCAGCAGTAAACCTCTGTAACGGGGCAACAACAGACAAACGTTCAGGATGTAATTTACCTAAAGACCCACAAACTGCGTACGTTCACCTGTGTCCCCTCTTCTCCACGTCGTGTCTGTCTTTTTTCCTCTCCATTCTCCCCCACCCCCCTTCATGTACCTACTGGTGTAATAGTCATATTACAGCTGTCATATTGTCAATAAATCAGGCTGCTAGAGTTTCCATTTAGAAAATTACTTCTAGAGGCTCTCCCTCTCTGCACTTTGACTCCCTCGCTCATGCCCGTTCTCTCTCTCTCTCTCTCTCCCTCTCCATTTGTAGTTTCCCTTTTGAGCTTCAATCGTGATTCTTCCACTTCACACAACAGTCATCCAATCTGTCTAGATTTTTTTTTTCCTTTGAGCTGCGAAAAATTAAATTGGGAACATGCAGCTGAGCATTGAGTTACAGAACCAATAACCACGTATGGACCAGGACAGCAAGCTAATTCTATTGTAGTCTATCTTTTGTACAAAGAATCAAAATATAACAAACCACAAATTATAATAGTAATCATAACAGCTGAGGGGTTACATGTACGAGGAGCTGCAATTCTCCCAATTAGCTAAAGCACAGCCTACCTTCCCTGAACCTTACTTTCATGTTTAGATTGTTGAAGATAAAGCAAGAAACTGAAAGACACAACAAGGGAAAAACAAGGAGACAACACTGTGTTGATGCTTCTACCCTAAATAAAACCACCATACGATCTGGAGGTATCAGACGTATCAACAAAATCCACCAAACAATAGGATCCAAAACTGAAGAAAGAAAACATCTTAGATCGTATGATATTTTTCAACATTATATAAAGTTGAATCTGGTCCATCTTTTTCGAAGCTTCAAGTCTACAGCAGACAAGAAAGACGAGTTTAAAACAATGTATTTTCTAAATGCAGTCAGAAAACCTAAATCCAACCGCTTGTAAAATGTTCTTTCAGTTTTGAGGGGAAAACCAGATGGAACTGGAACAAAACCTCTTTCAAATCAATAATTTCAACAGGTTTACTTTCAAGATTCATGAAAAAGAACTAAAAAGATTTGATGTTCTTTTTGAGGTTCAGAAACCTGATCATAGAAAACATAACACTCAGCTCGGTTTTCTACAAAGACAAGAGATAAAACTGAAAAATCAGACACCCAGGAATTTGCCGTAGAACTATTTAGTTAACCTTGTTTATGTGATAAACTTAGTGATTTTTTGTTACAAAACAAATAAAAACCTCCAGCAAAATTGAAAAAGAGACAGCAGTAAAAGATCACAAACAGACTCCTCGTTTTGTTTTTCTTCTTGTAGCTTAAATTGGGCTTTCATCTTACACTGTGATTTTACAGTGTCCAGTTTTTGTCCATCAACACATACAAAGTGCACATGAGAGTTTGGGAGTTTTCTGTTTGCTCAGCAGCCTATTTTCAAAGACAGTGTCCTAATGGATTAAACATATTAAAATCAATCCATTAATTTGCCTATTATCCCTGCGGGTTCACATGGTCTTTGCTTCTGATTATGTGCATTCATTAATTAGCAATTCAAGACAGAATATTCTCATTTTCCACTCAAGGTAGAAAGGTTTTCATCTGTTGTCGTCAAGGTGTTCATGGTTCACTGAGCCTTTCTCTGCTCTGTACGTACTGATAAAAACCCATATGTTTCACTTTGTGCTCCTTCTATGTGATTCCTTTTGTTTGCAGCTTGTACCATTTAATCATTTGGCAGACCACATTTCACAGCTTTACATTTACAGTTTCTGGAATATCTATAGGCACCACTAGTAGAATTACATGTACAAATGTGGTGCCTTGGTATTGTACACTTCAGAATGATGGCTCATTTTAAAAAAGAACTCCTCAAACAGTGGCTCCGTCCGCTTTAGAAACTGAAAACATGAGACTTGGAAATATGACATTCAAGAACACGTGCACAAATAAAAACAAAAACTCTAAACTCAAAAACTTTGGCATTTTCCCCCATGGTTTGTTCAATATTTATCTGATCGTCTTGCGAAAGCCAAACTTTAATACTAAATCCTGTCTGAATCATTTCCCATTCAGTAATTAATTCACTATGTTTTGAAGGACAGCTACAAAAGTTGGGGAATGTTGATGTATTTCTCTAACAAAGGATTAAAATACACACATTTTGATCAATGGAAAGAATCTTTTATATACTGTGTTTTTTAAGTAAGGTATTAAAGAAGACTGCTGCCTGTTAGACGTCTTCTTCAGTGAAGGGTTATTTGAGTTCAGAGAGCACAGGACTGAATAAGATAAAGACAAAGATAACTGGATTCATCCTGATGGAATGCCTCATGCCAGATAGTGGATAAATGGCCTTTACGGCCAAAAAGGTTCCACTTGCCCTTTTTACCTTCTTACTATTAAGTTACCATGTGAAACCCGAGGCAGAAAGTAGAGAAGGAGAGAATTTGTTTTTTTCTAACCTAGCAGAGAGAACTGGACATGAGGCAAATGAAAAGCCAAGCAGGGAAATCAACAGATAAAAACGAAGGATTATAATATTAAAAACCTTGACTTCCATTTGAGAAGATGATGAGCCTCCTCTAACTAGCCAGGTCCACAGGCTCCTATTGTCACTCTCCGATTATTGGGAATGCATTTTATTTTCAAAAAGTTATTAGAGCTGCTTCCGCCCAAATACACGAGTACGACTACAGAATGTTCAAACACTGGACTAGAAGAAAAAAGCTACAGCGTGAAATGGCACTGGGGATTTTCACAGGGAACAGCCGGTTTTCTGTCTGTGTTTTTCTTTGAGGTAGAGAATTGGTATTGATTGAATCAGATGTTGTAGGTCTGCTCCTACACCTCTGTGTTTCAGATAGTCCTTCTAAATATCAACAGCTATAATGAATATATATTGAATAAAAAGATTTAAAGCCCTTGTCCTTCATTGACACAACATTTCTACCATTATAAACCAACGTTGTCTCCTATACGGCTCTACAGCTATAACAACAGCAATATTGTTGCCACATACCAACACATCGTGGAAGAGGAGAGCTCCACATCCTCCGACCACCGCCCAGGCAGATCAACTCTGGCGCCCCCTCCAGGCGGTATCCCATATTGCAGGAAAAAGACAAGGTGTCGCCAACGCTGAAACTGTAGCCGTTTCTCCTGCCAAACTGAGGCATTCCAGGATCCTCACATGGCTCCAGAGTGTATTCTGGGGACAATAATCACACATGGTGTTATGCATGTTGATTTTTGCACAGTTTAAATAGTGCAGCATGGTCACAGGTGTAAGGAAAAGCGGAGAAGATGCAGGAAAATATGAAAAAGGAACATAAAACACCAAGGCACGAGAAACTTTGTATACACAAACATATATATAGAAATTTAATTGTAGTATATATTGTGCAAATATATACAAATTTAATTGTAGTATATATTGTGCAAAGTGCAAAAGAAAACAATGTGCAGGAAAGAAGAGTGAAAAAAAAAGATGAATGTTGTTCAGCCGACACATAACAGTGAGTTATTGTTCGAAAAAAATGTACGAGGTGGGATTTTTTTTTTTTATATCGCTCTTTACGACAGCTGAGCTGAATGAGTCAGAAATACTGTCAACTTCAATACAATCCATGATAAAGTATTTTTATGCTGCTGTAAACATTTTGGCAGACATTTTTGAAGTACTAACGGACTCCACCTGGTCCTGAACTAACTTCTCGTTTCCATAAATAAATGCGACTTGACCGGTGCACCTTCTCTGTTTTTCTTCTTCTTCAAAGTATAGTTGTTGTTTGTTGACTAATGGGACTAATGCTTTGGTATAATTAGTACGTGGTGGGAACAATCCCACCTACTCCATGTGTGACATAATATAATATTGCCTTTTCTAGTTTGGTGTCTGAAATACTGCCCACATTCTAAGTCCAAAGTTAATGGAAGAACATGGGGAGTCCTACACATCTAATGGAGGCTGTATGGAAACAAAACCCTGGGGCAGTGACACTATTAGTGTACAGTCTAATGGTATATACATCAATCCAACCCCAAGAAACCATGTGGTTTTAAACAGATGTGCAACTCAATATTGATTGTGGTTTGATTTCACTGCTAGTTGAATAACCAATGGACCAAACACTAATGTTTATAATTACAGCCAGTCACTTGTTTGAAAAACTATGAGATCATTCAGAGGAACTGAGTCATTGCTGACATCATCAAATGACCCAATCAGATGTTGATTATTTGCATGATTTATTTGACCCAGTGATTAAATTGCTATTCTGGATGTCGAGCAAACAAGGAATTTAACTCTTTAACTCTGAACAAAGAGAGCAAACTTTTGGTGTTAACATACATTTAGCCAATATATCTTGCTAAAGGGAATCCATCTCCAACTCATCGTGTACTTTTGTTTTGTTTAATGATGGATTGAATTTGGTTTAATGTTGTGTAACCTCAGTCTCACTCCCTGCAGTCTCGTGGGTTTTTTTCTTCTTCTTTGAGTTACTCCAGAAAAAAGGTTTAATGGTTTGTCGGTGACGGCAGCAGTGAACTGACACTTTCCAGCGGAAAAATGAGAGATAAACATTAACTTAACAAGCTACAGTATATGAGCCCTCACAAACCATGAGCCAAAATGATTTTTTCCATTCAGTGAGATGCTGTAGCACATCACTACATTATACAACAAAACGTGAAAAAAAGACGATATCTTTATTTTTCCCATGTCGCTGCTTTGCACTTTTATTCCTGCAAAGCACTGTTCTTTGGTAACTTCTCAAGTTAGGGTAAAGCTATGACAGATCATTTACTCCAATACACTTTAAGAGACATTTAGTGCCTCGGTCTGGCTAGAAGTATTGCTCTGGTTTCTTATCTTGAGAGAAAAAGAGAAAAAAAAGAGAAAGAGAGTGGGGGGGCTGATACTGTGCAAACTTTCACGGTGAGAGAGGGAGGGCTGATACTGTGCAAACTTTCACGGTGGGGGCTGTCACTGGAGGTAAAACGCACTCATAACTGATCAACTGCAACTTTTTGAGGAGACTAAACTAAATTTAACAAATATCTTAAAGTTAGCGGAAAGTGTAAAGACAGCTTTAATAGAAGAGGAGGATGGAAAAAACGTCTACCAAATATTAATAGGGGATATTTAGGGGAAGGTTTGCCAACAGTATATTAGGGGAGATACAGATGTAGCCACTTGTTAGTCAAATGCTGTGTAGCAAAGGAGCAAAAAGTTTAAGGCTTCGGAATAGGAAAAAAAGGTCCATCAAGGCTGTTTAAAAGACATTTCTATGTTTTAGGTTTGACGTCTTAACTCTAAAAGAGACTAAAGGACCGAGGGGTGAAAAATATTCTGTTTTCAACTGCTGTTTTAATTATTTTTTGGAACAGCACACAGTCAAGTGTGCTGTTTACAGCAACCTCTGCAGTGAAGAGTGAGGGAGAGAGGGCTCTCACGCTAAAATTCTAACACTCGTACTCCACCCCTTGAAGGCGAGTGGACATGTTGATCAAAATGTTGCAAATCTGAAACACAGATATTTGTCAAGAAAATTACCTGAGAAAGTTATGTTGAAGCCCTCGTATGAAATAGAAAAGTCGGAGATGAATCGGAGCTGGGCTTTAAAGTTGCCATAGAGACCGGCATTGATGTTGCTAGGCAACTCATTGCCAGTCAGACGAGCCAGCGGTTGCAGGAAACTACCATTCTCAGTCACCAAGAGGTAATCGTGTTGGTCCTCCAAATGGAATGAATTGAACTGAAACTGGACTCCTGTTTGACACACACACACAACACACAATGAGAAGGAACAGACAGGAAATACATTAATTCTCAGTTGGCTGCTTCTCCAGCTGCATGTATAATCAGTATGAATCATTTGACAGTATGATCACAGCAGAGACAGATTGAAAAACATTATATATGCATATATTATTTTAGCATGTGTTTATAGATTTTTAAATAATGATCAGCGTCAATGTGCACATGGCCTGGCTTTGTTGGAATTTACATACTGAAAAAAAGAAAAACTTTCTAAGTTTCTGTTGCAATATGTCACGTGTTGCGTATATGTTCGTGCCTCTATGCTAACATCTCTTACCTCTGCCTAAGTAGTGAGTGTGTGTATGTGTGTGTGTGTGTTTCTTGCCTTTAACGTGGCTGACTTCAACAGTCCAGGTGCAGTTGAGAGATGAAGGGTAACTGTCTGGATAGCCAGGGCTGAGGATGGTTCCCCAGGGGCCTCTAACATCTCCACCACATAGAGCTGGATAGATTGGACGGACAAGAAGAGTGAGTTTGAAAGACACAGGGACATTAAGGAGAACGAGGGGGTGTGTGGTAGTTCAGTACCAGGATATAGATACTGAAAATCAAATAATGTTACCCTGTGGATCTCTAACACCATTCTAGCCTCAGGGGCAACACCTCTACCACAAAACACACACTGGTTTTCAGAAGTTATGAGTGCTTCACATAGACATGTTACATTCCCTAACCATTTACCTTAACTATTACACATACAGTATAACTAATCTTAATCCTTACCCTAACTCTAACCCATCCCTAATTCTAATCCTAACTTTATCAAAATTTCAAACCTATTTTCTTAAAAATCAAATTAAGGAGCAGATCAGCAAACACGTGGCTCCGAACATGTGACTTAGGAACTGATCCACAGAACATGGAGTGATTTTCCTAACCTGAATTTGAACATTCACTTGAACTGAACATCCAAGCTACTACTTTTCTGCAAACTCTGTGCAGTGAGGAGGCAGCATCATCTCACTAGGATTTAGGTTTCAACATTAAACAGTGGGCCTTACAGATGTGCTGTAAAACATTGTAAAACTGGATTTTTTTTTTAATTTTTATTTTGCTGCAACCCTGCAAGTTCTGCATCAGGCTCAGTCCTGGACACTGTGATGCAGAAAAAGGACCGTGTTGGCACGGAGATACTCAGAGTTGAAACCAGGTCGTCAGAGATGCTGGTGGGGAGGGCAAAAAAAAAAAAAAACAGACGCTCCTTCTGTGCATACTAATCCATCTATTGCAGTGTGCCTGATCTCTGCTGCCTCTGGTTGGTCCACCTTACAATTAAGCAGCTGTCCTGTCTGTTTCTCTTTTGATATACCTACAAAAAGGCCACCATGTCACTTCTGAAAGTGCAGAATTGACAGAGTGGTAACGACGACCAAATCTGAAAGATGGGCAAATGAAGTGTTTAAGAAGAACTTGCATAGGTATAAGGACTTCATGTCCAATGCAGATGATGTAATTTAAACTCTTTCACTATCATCTTCCTCTTTACGTGACACTGACATTAAACTTCAGACACCAAAATCCTTTCTAAATTCTTCAATCTTCTCCTTAATTACAAACAGTTTGACTTCTAATATATAGGAGCATATTTTCCTAATTTGGAGAGAAATTTTGTTTTTTAGGTTTATTAACAAAACAGTAGTTGATACTAAAACTGAATGCTAAATTCAGACAATATTGTTAAAGGTAAAGGATAGCACTATTCAAATATGGTTAACCTGTGAATGAACCATCAGGCTGAACCACAGGACTGACACAACAGTTCTACCTTTGGGTTTCTCTCATCATTCCTCCTGTTCTGCTGTACCATTAATGTGAAAGAGGGCAGTAGAGAGAAGGAGAGAGGGAGAGTCCCCCCCCCCCGACCTCCCTCCCTGCAACTCACTTCACCTCCCCCACTTCACCGTTGTGTCCCCCATCCCTCCTTGACGTGTAGCAGAAAAATGAGGAGGTGACAGCCGACATAGGCTCTGGTCGGCCTTAACTCAAATCTACAACGGAACCTACTGTGTTCACAGCCCTCACAGGGATGTGGCTGACAGCAGGCCCACGGACAAAAGCAGGACACGGGCTGAGAGGCACAGAGACTCTACGTGTGTGCACATGGGCTGACACAAATGCATACAGACATACAAACATGTATACATGCACACGCCTACACAGAATTATACAATCGCCAATATACCCACACTGTCACTCTGGCTAATTATACCCCTCAGCTACAGCTGCCACCACGGTATAGATCCAGAGAAAGTGAACAGTACATTATGTTGTCCTGTGTGCCATGTGTGTGTGCTTGTGAGTTTCTTTGACCTATTGAAGACCTACTCTGACAATGTTATAGAGTCCATCAGGACCACTTGTCCCATTGAGGACTAAACCTATATCTTCATCACAGTAATTGCACTCAAGCTTAATACAGGCTTGGCCAATGAACTACCAAATACGGAACGTAGTATTTACAAAGTTGACTAGATGAGGAAGCAGGAGAGGGCACTGTAACCTCATCTGTATCACCAGACACCATCACCTGTCCTGATACAAGTCCCCAGTGGCTCACAGGTGTCTGTGCGTATGTGTGTGATTCACCTGTTTTTTTCTTTTTCAATTCAGTTTTATATAGGACACAGCGAGTGAACGAGTAGCTCCATCGCTGAGGGTTCTTATACACTGGCCTCTTAAGGCTTGTTAGATAATCATTTAATGTCCTCAAAGTGCTTTTGCTGTACGCTTCTTTTGTGTAACGTTTCTTTCTTCACAAAAAAATATTCCTACTGAAAACCAAGTTCTTTCTAAAGAACATTAGCTGAAAAACATTTTAAACCAAAGTAGCTCAGCGGTGCAGAAGTCAAGATGACCTTGAGCTACTGTACTTATGGTCTGCAGGAGACAACACAGACGCACAGCGAGCAATGTCTACGAAAATCTGAGTTTCATTTCTCTCGATGTTTAAAATTAGTTATCGGTTTAATCAACATTTTATCATTGAGATCTAAAACAATTTGAATTGTAAATAATTCAACCTCCAACAAAATCATCTTAAAGGGTGTTTACCATCACACGTAGGTAAAGGGTGACTCCACCAATGGTTCTTCTCACACACCAGTGGTTCCTCGTGGCTCAGTCTGTAGCCGGAATCACAACCAAATGACACAGTGGAGCCAATGGAGAAATCCTGCCCATAGCGGATTCCATTGACGGGGATACCTGGATCCAGACATGAGTAGCTGTCCACTGTAACGCCTGAAGAAGAAAAATGTGTTTTAGCCACTGAAACGACTTGCTATAACTTCCATGGCATATAAAAACAACAACTTTAGATTCACATCACCACAGTAAATGTTCACTACAGCACCTTAGCTGGATTCCTTTCCATTTACTCTTTGCAAAGCTTTAATGTGCAGCACATCACCAGGAACATTAAAAGCCTCAGTCATGAGAATTTCAAGGACAATTTCTCTTTGTTTCAAGTTCATTTTCCCCTGAGCCCCCGCTAATTTCTGACCCTGATGTGCCCCTTAAGCCTGACATTGCATCTCGTCAAAGTCACAGATGGTCCACACTTACAAGTGCGTGCTGTGCAGTCATGGTGGTTTACCTAATGACTCCACTGGAGGCCTCCTTGCATTACAGTCTGTCTAACTGTGCTTGTCTGTTCAGGGATGTCACAGTTTGGTGTCTGTGCTGTGTTGAGCATTAGTGGTTTTCTAAACATTTTATACAGAAACCATCAATGTGTTGTTATATAGAGAAGCTAAGGACAGATTTTCTGTGCGTGGCCTTTGAATCTTTGTGTGTTAGGACATATTCGCCTTTGTTTCCCACTTACTTTCGTATAATATTTTAAAGCCAGCGTTCGATCGACTGTTGTCGGTGGTAAAGAGCAGATAAAGGAAGTTGCTGCTGCTGAACAGGAACTGTGGAACCTGGGTGCCGTTGAAGGAGCCGACCAAAGGAGACAACAGGTTCGGCCCATCGTGGATCTCCAGGAAGTCATAACCCAGCTCTGTCTGGAATCTGTGAACAAAGATAACAAAGTACTATTTTACATATGGCAAGGATTACATGTATAACAGAAGCCAATGGGAAGATCTGAGACAACAAGATAAAAAATGTAAATAAAACTAAACCTTTTAAACTGAAATCAGTGTATCTTCACCACTTCATAACTCAAACACTGAAATACTGGGAGGCAATCTTGATTTACAAAAGAAACTGAATAATGATGCCAACCAGTGAAATTGAACGGCCTTTTAACATTCAAGGTAAATCCTCATTAACATTTTGTTAATCTCTGCTTGTCGAATTTTAACGAATATAGAATTTGCTTGATCTGCATACTGGTGCACGTTTGCTGCCCTCAGACAGATTACAGTACGCAGAAGAATCAGAGATCAGAGAACAGTGCCACCCACCTGTCAAATGTGATTTTGATGGAGCGTCCTGGTTCTGATTCAATCACCCACTCACAGCTGAGGGAGTCTTTGTAGTAACCAGGCCACCCAGGAGACAAAATCACTCCACTTGGCGCTGAATAGTGGCCTCCACACGGGGCTGGGGGTTGAACAGAGATGGACCAGACAAAAGAAGGTGAATGCTGATCTGCATTATCTAAGTCTGTTGTTCAGCTCTAATCAAGTCCAGACCTGAGCTGATAGAAAACGCCGAGGGGAAATGATGACATGATTTGGGAAGTTCAACAAGCACAACACACAATTTCAATCAGATGCTCTGAGATTTGGTTTGTTAGAAACTCCGTCATTGAGTATTTAATCCTAGGGCTTGACCGCTCTCTCCACAGTTTCCCTCTTCCCTATTTACAGTTTAACCTGCATTGAACGTGGCCTATTTTTGCCACAAAGGGCAGTGGAACAATTTTATAGCAAAAACAGATTTGAAACATTTGAGTGTTGTTTCATTGAAGGCTGTTTCTCATTCAGACATTAAGCAGATTCGGGAATTGCCCCTCACTGAGGTGTGGCCTATTAGTCATGCAAATGTGTTGCGACTGTAAAAGGTTATTCTCGTCCTGATAATCACTCACGGTGCTTCTAAACAATATCCAATTTGCACCCTTTTTCATTTACAGTGAACACATTAAACAGCTTGTCAAGATGAATTGTTTGAACACGTGAGAAATCCATATTTGCATGAAAACATGTGACATGTGATATAATTATATTATAAGTGTTTTAGAAGTTATAGAAAACATTCCTCCTGTAGCATCCAACACAAAAACGTCAAACAAAATGTCTGACAGCAGGTTATTTCCACCTCATTACCTCTTTTACACTACACTTATCAAACAATACCAATCGCACTTATGGCTCTTTTGATGAATAGTTTATTAACAGATCTGGTCAATATTTACCTTCACATTTAGGAATGGGCCCACTCCACATGACTTTTCCTCGTTCCAGCTGACATGAAATGGTCTCGCTTCCCTGGGTTTTGATGAACCCATCCTCGCAGACCACGGAAATGGAGCTGCCAAGCTGGAAGCTGTCTCCAAAACGCCGGGCGTTGATGGGAATGCCGGGGTCTGGGCACTCATTATGGCCGAACGCTTTGGTGCAAAGTAACACACAGACACACAATAATGAGGCAGAGGCAGAGACGGGCGTCAAAATCTGATCTGACTGAACAGATTTTAAGACTATAAAGTGTGACTCTACAAAGTCTACTGACAACCAAAGCAATGCTTCGTGCGACAGAGGCAAAAAAAAAAAAAAAAACGATGTTTCGTGCGACAGAGTGAGGCAAAAAAAAAAAAAAAAAATCGCACTTATTTGCTAACTTCAATAAGTCAGGCTGACCTTAAAAATATAAAAAGACAGATCTATACAGAATAATTTGAGCACAGACCAGTGACGCTCTGTGAGGAACGTTATGGATGAATGATTTCAGCGCTGCAGAAGAGTGTCTGTTTGCCATCAAAGGCACAGTCAGCAGAGAAGATCAATATCAATTTCCATCTGTGTTTGTCCAGTATGGAGACGTGTTTAGCCTAAATTAGCTCAAAGTCTGCAGACGCTTCACCTGCATCAAAGATGAACAAATATGCCTGCCACCAAATCCAAAAAATGCTCCACTGTTTGTTGTGCACGTTGCATCCTTCTTGTTTCGTCAATGCTTTAAAACAGGGGTCCTGAACCTATGGCTCGCGAACCAGATGTGGCTCTTTTGAGAACTGCATCTGGCTCTCAGATAAATCTTAGCTGGTACCTCTTAACACAGTAAGTAATGAATAATTTCGCTGCCATTCAAGTATAACGTCACAAAAATCACCGTGTTAAAATAATATTAAAAAAAAAAACATTCATATGTATTCGCCGCGGCAGCGTTGATGTTTACGTTGCGTTAAATCATCAGCACGGTACGTCTGGTACGTCATCTTTTATAGACATAAAAAGTGAAAATAAAGTCAGTCCATTTTGGAGCAACACACACACAGGACTAACGCTGAAAATATAAAGTAAATAACAGTGCAATTAATGATGAAATTAATACAATTTAATTAATTAAAGACGGAGCTCCAAACATGTTGCAACCTACCACAAGGACAGCAGAGCTCAACTGTTGCTCTCCGGGGTTCACGACCCAAATCAGCAGGGGCGTTGCATTTAATGACCGTACGATAAATTAAGGCTTTTCTTACGTGATGTGTTTTAAACTATTGTATGGCTTTTGCTGGACAAACGGGGGTGAAACACTGACAGTCATTTATATTTTTCCCTCTTCGTCTTATCAACGGTTAGATACTCCTTCCTTAGCTACTACAATGGCCACAACAACTGCCCTTGACCAAGTAAAACTGGTTGAAAAGAGGCATTGAAGATCTTTAAAAAAATGTCCTTAAAAATTACAAAGATTAAAAGCTTAGATTTTGACTACGACAAATACATACAGACATCGCTGCGGGGCAACAGAACTTTTTTTTTTTTTTTTCAAAAGTATGACTTTTTTGGGCCTTGACCTATGTGGAAAACATCTAAAACATCTTAAATATTAAACCTTGACTGATTCTGATCTTGAACACTACAAGCAAAGAAATGAAAATACATCAACAGAGGCAACGCTAGTCTGACATACCAGGTCAGATCGAGTAAAATAAAAGTCTAGTGGAGTCACATTACAGAGCCATAGAAATTTGACAATTTCCATGACTGAATGGTGATGTAGGAAAGTATTTTACATTTTTTAAAGGAGGATTATTAATCTGACACTCTGAGCCAAGGCCAGTGCGATTCAGACAAAAATTCAAGTTAAAGACATGAATAAAATTCCTGTTCAGATATGGTTTTGTGACGCACGATAATTAAATACTGGTAGGTCAGCAAAAGTCAGTCTGACCAAAATGTTTGTCACAGGAACCCCAACTTTAAATGTTGTTTACTGTTTTGTTTTTCTCATTTGCTTACTTCGAACTCTAACAGAGATATTTGGCATGAAAAGGGCATGATGTTAAAGTTTAACGTTTCTCTGTGTACTTTTGTTGTGTTCTCCTAGAAAATGTATGAATAAACACTTCAAATATAGTCAAAATATCTTCCAAGCCTATGGTAACATCATTTGTTACACAGCTAGTGCAGCTAATGTGCTACTCTTGTCCAAATAGGACAGATGCTTAATCCTTTCAGGGACATGAGGGGAGCTGGAGCCAATCCCAGCAGTCAACAAGGCGGGCGTGGTACCCCCAGGTCAGTCCGAGTACCAGTCCAAAACAGGACCACATACAGAAATTGAATAATAATCCGTCATGCCGTTGGACTGTAACTAAATTAGAACCTAGGGAGACATGGGGAGAACATGTCACGTCCATACAAATACACCTGTTTTACCAGGTCAGGTTTTCCTCCAGCCTGAAAATCAATTCACTTTGTGTTGTGGTTTTTGACTTCACTTGGTTAACAGAAGTCGTCCCATAGTAAACAATGCCTCAATTTCCCACTATATTTATCACAATGGCCAACCTAAGGGTCAGAATTCCATCTTTGAAAACACTGGTCTAGACCGCATAAAGGATGAAATAATGTTGCATAAAGACGTTAGTTTCCTCACATCCATTGCCAACATTTGCAGTCTGGACTGTTAGTCATGCATAAAATGCATTTACGGTTATTTGAGAAATGTTGCCCTATGGTTTCAAAACAGGACCATTTTTCACACTTTGCTGCATTATTCTGCTGCAGAGGAAAATAAATAAATATGAAGTCAAATAACCCCCCTCTGCCTCCCCCCACCCCCTCGTTCTGACTTTGGGCCAGACTTTTACTTGTAAGAAAAACTCTCAGATTCAGAACATAATTCATCCCATTTTGCATTTTCTCTTCATTTATGCAGGAAATTGAATCAAATGGAAGAGACAGACGTACTGCTATAAGTGATGTTAAATCCTCTCCCAGACATGGAGTGATCAGCCTGGAACTCCAGCCTCAGCGTGTTGGTGTTGGACGTCAGGTGGGAAGGACTCTCGGCGCCGGAGAACCTCCCAATGATGGACGCATCGTTTGTCTCACCGTCTTTCACTGTTAGGGCGTCGTAGGGTGCCTCCAGGTCAAAGTCATTAAATGCCAAGTGGATCCTGGAGCCTGGCTCTGATTGGATGAGCCAGACGCAGTTCATGTTGTTCCCATAGCCTTCTGGGTAATCGGGAGAAAGGACGGTACCGGAGGGAGCTGTGAAGTTGGACATGCAGGGGACTGTGGGAGGAAGAGACCCAGAAAATGAAACACAAAGTCAGGCCAGGAGAGAGGGGAGAAAGATTAAGTGGATGTGGAGGAAAATCTGTTAAATATTCATTCTCTTCAGCTTTGTCGCTTATAATCCGCTGCAGGCCATAATAAACTCTGAACTGTCAACATGGAGGCAGGTCAGGCTGACTGTTATCGTCGCTTCAGCTGAGTAAAAGTCAATTCCGTTCCACATTTTGTCTGATTTTTGGAGCCTTATACTTACAAATTGTTTCTCCACACATTAGCTACGTCTACTCACATATGCAGATGGGAATATTTGCAGACCACTGGTTGTTGTCCTGGCAGGCAATAGTTCTCTCCCCGATCAGCTCAAACCCAAACTGGCATTCAAACCTGAGGATTCCGCCATTGGAGAAGCTGTCTCCCTCTCTGATTCCATAAAGAGGAGTCCCAGGGTCACCGCAGCTCTCTTTGTCGATTTCTGCACAGACACAGTATCAGTTAGACCCGTCAATACGTACTGGGCTCAGGTGGGTTCTGCTGCAGCCAGAAACAAACCTAAAACATCAAACACTGCAGGTACCTGGAAAGATAATTAAAAAGTACCATAATAACTGGGGTGGAACTTGCATCAAAGAGCTGAGAACTGTGATGGAGCTGGAGAAGTACACTGGAAATGTAATTGCACAAATGGAGGTAGTATTTTTGTACTGTAGATCCTAATGACGAGGTACTAGTTTCTAGTGCTTTTTTTCCACGTTACCATTTGTTTCATTTATCGTGTGAGACTACAAACAAAATAGACGATGAAAAGATGAAACAATGTGTCAAGTTGAACAAGAGGTGGTGCTAAAGTATCCAAATATCTGTGCAGCTATTAGTGTGTATCAACTGCTTATCTCTCTAAGTCCAAGGAAAACATTAAAATGTGGAGTTTGACTCCTGCCTCAAGTCGTCATTATGTTATATGCAAATAAAATAGCCAAATTCCTCTGTCAATCAGGCATGGATTCTATGTGAACTTCCCGATAAAGGGCTCAAATCTGATCTGCTTTTTCCCTCATATCCTGCTTCTGCTTAGGAAGAGAGTGAATGCCTTGTAGTTAAAAACACCTACACTATCGCTCAACTCAAAGTTATAGATGGTTTACTGTAGTTAAAAACACCTACACTATTGCTCAACTCAAAGTTATAGATGGTTTACTACCAGTTCAATTACCTGCTAGTGCTTTTTTGCCCTTCCACTTTCTTCTTCTTCTATCTTCCTAAATGAATGCACCAGGAATATTAGTAATAGACTGTCTAAAGTCTAAAATTCCCAGAATGCTAAGAGCGCCTATTCCAACAGTGTTAGCAAATTCTCCTCTGTTACGTTCAGAATTATTTACAGGAGTGGCCGGTGGCAGAAGGCAACGGTGCTTGTGCTTGTGTGGGTGACTCAGTTACACTTTGTGATGTATTACATTAATTTCCATCATGACACTGTCTTTATGAAGCTTGCCGACTAGACCAATCACAGCCTGCCCAGAAGCACACACACACACACACACACTCATACAAAAAGATACCACCAACCTAAAATACTGTAGGTCTGGACACAGCAGTTCAATTGGAACATTCCTTTATACTAAACACACACAAACACACACACAATTAACCTTTGGTGTTAGCAACAACGCGGCAGTGAGAGTCTCAGAGGGTTCAGCCTCCTGTAAAGTATATGTACAGTCCACTCACATACACAGTACGTGCTCTGCATGTGAATGAAACCTCAATACCATTTTGGAGATTACACATGGAGCACTAGTCCATTTCCTCCTATAATGTTCCATCATGTTCACACTCCGGAGGGACTGAGGTGCAGGTACAGTATGTACTGTATGTACATGAGCATAGGCTCCACTTAAACACTCAGGGAGACAGACAGACAGTTGAGTTAATGTTATATAATTTTTTTTAAGTCTTAAGGATAATTAGATATTTGATTTTGAGTGTCTGGCATTTTGAATTTATCATTCATAAATAATAGATTTTGCTGGCATTTCCCTGCAACTCAGCTGCTATTGCACAGCTGTCATGTCAATCATATGCACTCGGTATCTAAACCGTGAGAAGCTTCCTCCTATGCTTATATAGGCAGGGATTCAGAATGCCTGTGGTGAACTTCTCAGCCTCCACTGAAGACAACAAACGCCTGCGTCTATATCTTATGCACGTATCTATTGGATAAACTCTAAACCACAGCACATAAAATAACATACTTGAAGCTCTGGAGTTTCACAGAGACACAAACATGTCACTTTCCATGAACTTCTTGACAACTGATGCACCTGTGTCGGTGCAAAAGGCACAGATGCATCAATGGGTGGCTTCCCACTGACTTTGGCACACGGCTTTAGCAAAACTCCACCTGGAGAGCAGCTCCAAACAGGCGTACTCACAATAATACAAAACTAAATAAACGTCACAAGCTGAAAAACACAACACAAAAACACAACTGACTCTTCACTGACGATTCCTGTCAAATCTCATCGAAATACACTGTGATATAAATAAAATCTGTACTTGTATGCAGAGTTAAAACATTTCTACTAATAGGTCCCCTACAGATTTCTGTTCTTACACTGCTTTAATTTCATTGGTAAAAAGAACAGGAGGATAAGTCCATTAAAGAGTAGAATACATTTCAAGCAGGTCTGTAGAGAGAGAGCGAGAGAGAAAAAAGAATAACCCGGATCTTGAGCCTGTCTAATTAGGAAGAGGTGGTGTGAAACTCTGACCTAAAGAAGGACTTGTTCACATTGCGGGCAGCAGCACCGACAGCAGCAAAGTGAAATTCATCTCATTTATTAGTGGTTCATTCATATTTTATTCTGCTTTTGTCAAGACTCAACACAGGCCAATGATGAGCTTTGGAGGATTAATTTGAGGCAGAGGCAGAGGGAGAAGGACAGCAATTTTGTGTTCCCATTAAGGAACCGCTCAGAGCAAAAAAAAAAAAAAGAAGACAAAAACTACTTTGATTGATCTGCACACTTCACTGGGAATTTGCTTCATGACCTTGTGAGCAGCCTATAATTCCTCCAAATTCAGTGAATTTTCAGGATGCGTCTGTCCACAGGCTATTGTCTGTGTGCAGAAATGGCGGGTGACAAAACAAGACAACTCTGTGTCTCAGAGTCAATTTCTTCTCATTTTTGGCCGACTTAAAAGTCACTATCACTCCTCGTCCAATCACTGCAGGACAACAAACATTAGAAAAGATGAGTGTTACATCAGTGATTAAATCGTTACGTTAAGTGCAGGAAAAGGACGCTTGCCAAGAAAATACTTAGCAAAGGTTAGAGCTGTAGATGGTTTTCTCCCAAACATCCCTTCCGTTTATACTGGAGTTAGACAACAATAATAAAGACAGATGTATCTGCAGGTCCTTCATGATGAGGTTTTTTAAGTGAATTCAATGAAGAACAATAAACAGTGACCTCTCATCAACAGTGACCTCTCATTTATACTCTTAAATCTGCAGCAGAAGTCTCCATGAGAATGTTTTTTATACTTACTCTATTTTTCTCTTAAATCCGCAGCAGAAGTCTCCATGAGAATGTTTTCTTTTTAAAAAATGTTGATGAACTGACTATAGTCCAATGGGTTTATTTATGTTCACCTCCCTGTGACTTCTCCATAGTTAGTGGTTCCATTGGAGATAATTTGAAAACGTAATGTAATATTTCAAGCTGTAATAAAAGTATTCTGAGGGATATTTTTATATAGTATTATTTTTCCTCCAGCCTCCAGTGCGATATAAGCCGAGAGCTTCAAGATAACCTTCAACAAATCTGAAGATGAGAAACGAGTAGAAGATAGAAAATCAAGTAGCAGGGCAAACAAAAAAGAAATTCTCTCAACATTCTTTAAACATTGGGGAGGCTCTGTAATTATTTGGGGCTACATTTCAACCAATGAGGTTTAATATTAGAAGAAAAGGTGGAAAGCCTGAATGTCCTAGTGTGTAAGTGCCTTCACTATTTATCCGTGAGATTGAACACATATATATCATCTAGCAGGTTTGTCAAGAGGCAACAAACATTTAAAAACCAATTTGAGAAAATGTAAAAATACTTTTTGCAATAGCTAAAAAAATATTATATTATATTATAATTTGGAGTCATAAACATGGAAAACAAAATTGCCTGAAGGTGAATGTAAAGTAGAACAGAAATCAAAACTGTAATATGTGAGTAAATTAACTTTTTTTTTTTTTTTTACCCTAAGCGTGGTCAGTAATGTTGTGCTACTGTATGTCATTTGTAAAGAATGAAGCATAAATGAAAAAAAACTCCTGACGGCAGAACTAATACATTTTTAAAGTAGAATCTAACTGAATGGCCAGAGGGATAATATTTCTGCACTACTGCCACCGGTGTCTACAGGACAGAACTGACTATTAGACAGATTAATTATTCATGATCAGAATAAGAAACACAGTTAACGGTGCTGTGATTAAAAAGCTGCTGCAGCTTTTCTCAGGTTACGGTTTGAACATACACACACACACACACACAAAAACACAAAACACTTGGGCTATTAAAGGAAAAATGGAACCCCCTGTTCTGGTCATATTGTGAATGAATATTTGATGAATTTGTGTTCCATGCCTGTCCAGCCACGCTGAATAAAATGCTTTTTAATGCCGATTTAAAGAGATCTAGTCAGGATCTGTACACCTCAACACTGGGCCAGAAATCTCGGGAGACACAAAACAAATTGATGACATTGTACCCCTACTGTAGAAAGTACAGGAAGCTCCTAGAAACGTGAGGTTATCTGTGTGTATTACATCATTTGAGAATGTTCTTCTGTGCAGCGTTCTGTTTAATTCCTCTCACCTTCCATATCCGTACACAGATACTGCACTGCTTTGTAACATGTATTTAGTTATTAGGAAATGCTTTTTCACATTGGTGATGAATTTAAACACAAACCACAATCTACCAAATATTTCATCCTTCCATCCATAATCCAAAAAATACAGCAGAATGAGCTAAAATAGATGCAGATTAAAAAATAAAAAAACATATATAAAACCTGTGCAAACCAAATATTTCAAATATTTCCTTCCATCCATAATTCAAAAAATACAGCAGAATGAGCTAAAACGGATGCAGATTAAAAAAAAAAAAAAACATATATAAAACCTGTGCAAATTGCATTAATAATCTCATGATTGTATTCGCAGCCCACACACACACACACAGCCCATAGCGCCGTTAAAACTGGAGTCAACTACGCTGTAAAAAACCACCTTGACATCCTTCACTCCTATAAAACACATCATGTAATAAAAACCATAAAAAACAGATGAAAAACCTTAAAGGAGATGACATCATGATCTGGTGAGGAGAAGGAGAGCGGACATGGCAGAAGAGGAGAGAGATGGAAAAACAGAAATGCAAAAAGACAAGAAGGAGAGGAGAAAGAACAGGAGTGGAGAGGACAGAAGAGGAAAAAAAAGAGTGGTGTCATAAAACATAATGTGTTTGTTTTTGCTGCACAGCTGTAGCTACTTTGCTAATGGAACACTTTAAGATGAATCGGGTAATATTCTGCATGTGGAGCACAACAGGTAAAAACGTATTTGTCATGGGAATAACATGGCGCACCATCCAGCCCGCTGCTTCAACTGCAGCAGTGAAGCAGGCACTTGACGCCTGTGCTGAACTCTGTAGTTTTAAAGCACCATGTTATATAACAGAGACTGATGGGGAAATGCTGCAAATGATGCACTTAAAGAAGCCTCAGCTCCAGGGAATGACTTACTGTCGTGTAGAACTTCTCAAAATCATCATTTACCAGTGTTAAAGTGAAAAACGGATGAGAGTTATGGCAAATATTTTAAGTGCTTCATATTATTAATGGAAATAATACGTGGAAATGTTCAAGAAAGAATAAATCATACAAACCTGCAGACTGTCTGTAGACAAATCAGAAGACTATAAATACCTAAAAATCCATATTTATAATACAGCCTATGCATCTCTGTAGTAACACATCTTATACTGCTGCACTGGGATACTTAGCAGTCATAGTTCCATCAATATTAGTGGCTGAAATACAGCCCTAAACCATAACAGAGCCTCCCGTATGATTTACTGTAATAAAAAAATACATCAACAATCCCCACTGGAAGTTCCCCAGTTGCCGTTGATGAGCAGATTAAATCAGATTATTGCACAAATCACTACCACTATATAACCCTAACTACTGTATTGGTCATTTATATATATATATATATATATTTGTTTTAATATTCTTTTAAAACAGACCCCTGTTAAAAAATAATACTACTAAGTAAATATTCACTAAATATTCACTAAAGGTCAAAGGTCTGACTCTGCCATTTTTTTTAATTGACAAGAATCAGCTGTGACTCCTTAGTGGTGCAAGAAGCTGTTTCACTGCGTGAGGGCAAAACTGAATTCTGCCTCGTCACATACAGCAGCGGTGTGTGCATTCAAATTATGCAAAGCAGTGACAATCTCCACAATCCTCTCATACAAATGACCAAAAGTCAGAGGATGAGCCGGTCAGAGACGGAGCACAGCTGTGGCCACACGGAGCTGCTCCACACCATTAGGGCCAGATTTCGCAAACAAATTGAGGATTAGAGAAGCACAAACAAAAAAAAAAAGTTAACAATAAAAGATGGACATGATTGGCATATGTATTAGAAGGGAGTTCAGAGGCATCTGCAGCAGATATGGATGGATATTCAGTATTGAATATTCAATGCTTCAAGTTTACATTAACACTGACATTTTAAAAGGTATTCCTAATGAATAATTATTATTATTTATGTGCTACCGTTGGGTGGTATTTATATATTTTTAGTAACATCTGGAGAATACACACGAACTCATCTAAGCTAGTTGGTAAAAATATGTCATATCAGGGACATTGTAGGCTAAAAAAGGCTTTGAGAGTACTGTACATGTGCCATGGTTTTGTGTCCACACAAAGAGACAGTCTATTGGACTCTTGAACCTCAGTAACGCCTCCTGGTAGAATGTACTATGTTTGATGTATTAGCCTAGGTTACATTCATTTATTCACAGAGTGGATGGAAGATCACTCAAAGTTATATGTAAAGGACTCTCTTATATCCACAACTGAAAGACCGAGGTGCAGGGAAAAAGAGAGAATGATTCCTGTATGTAGACATAGGGGGCAGTGTGAGTGTGTGTGAAGAGTTGGACTGGTGACCTTGGGTTTCATAATAGATGAATAGTGACAAGAATGAAGTCAAGGGATCTACTGAATGAGTGACTGTGTGAGTTAATGAGTGAGTTTACATGCAGTGAGAGTCAAGCTGTGGTTGTAGCTCAACTGCCTTTCTGATTGGACCGCTGTCCCCGTCCCAGTATACCATCATGACAGAGAAACCAATACATTTACAGTTTTAAGTCTGCTACCATGCACCAGGGTATTCTCATTCATTACCTTAGTTGTTGGCTAGTTAGCTAACAGACAGCATGAAATCCAAGAGATTCACTGATTTTAACTTAAAGACTGTAGTACATTGTTGTTGTTTTTTTTAAAAAAAGACACAAGTCAGTTTCTTAAATGCTGTAATGCTAATATCTTGATCCTTTTTTTGTATATTGTATTTGTGTTATTTGAATGAGCTAAGAACAATGCAGAGTCAAGTGACAAAAACATGAGAACTGAGAGTGTGCCGGCAAATGCACAAAAGTCTACCTACTGCCTACACAAGACATTTGCTAGAGGTACTAAAAGTGAATTCTCTTTTCTACTTTACTTGTAAATTACGGTCAGTGACGCCACCTGCAGTGAACAAAGTCATCTGATGATTGTGTTCATCTGACCTGACAGATGTTATAGCCAGCCAGGCCGAGTCAGGCCAACGTTTAAATGAATTTCAAAAGCCTGATTACAGTCAGAGTAACACAATAATTATTTTCTTAGACAAAATACTAAATATCTTCCAATAGTCAGCGGTGTGTGATAAAAGAACCAGGATGATTTAGAAGGAGCTGCTTCACAGCAGGTGGTTATGAGCACAAGGTAAACAAGACCGCATCAGACAGGAAGAAGGAGGAAATGAAAAAGAATAAATATGACGGCCAGAACAATGGCTAATGAGGAAGAAAATGGTCAGCGGGATGAAGAACCAAGAGAAGGATGAGAGACAACAAGTGAGAAATCACATGGATGTATGACTTGTTGTTTCACACAAACACACATTCAAACACAGACTCACACAAGCCTTCATCCATCATTTGAAATATTGAATCTCTGATTAATTTTTGATCAAACTGGTGTTTGAGCTAAAAAAAAAAAAGAAACCACTGCAGCGAATATGAGCTTATTCTTTAAAGAACAGAAACATGTTTCTAAATGTTAGATTTTGAAATACAATCACTGCAGTGTGTATGTCGCCGAGTGTTATAACCGAACAATGGAGCATTATAAAATGCATGGATGCCTTTAGATGGTCTTACTCCCCATTAATTCTCTTATTGATCTCTGTGGGGAAATTACTCAGGGAAAAAAATGAATGTGGAAAATGTGGAGGCTGTAAGCAGATGCAGTTTATAACTTCAAGTTGTTTCCTTACAGAAAAGTGCAGTTAGGAAATAAGCAGTGTTATGGATGTCTTGCCCTAAATTAAGTGAAACGCACAATTACTCTTATGCATTAGGTAAATTATAGTGCATAAATGTTATTAAATACATTAGCAAAGTAACAACAAAAAATCACCAAGATTCAATTTGTCTCAATGTTTTTGTTAATACCCTTTTCTTTTCCTTTTAAGCTTCCCTTTAAATGCCATTTAGTATAATAATGTTTTTGTTTTTTTTTTAAACTTAACTTGAGTTTCTTCCTGATAATAAATCAAAAGATAATGACTCCCAAGTTTGGTAGTAGGTTTCTAAATCATTCCAGAGAGTGTGTTGTAAAAGCAACTAAACAGATGTTACAGTTTCACTTCATGAGACCAGTCCAGTGTTTACTGGACCTGCACCCCGCCTTGGGGATGTTATGAAGTGTTAGAGGTAAATAAAGCTGATTTATCCCTAAAACATCTCAGAAGGTTTGTATTTTCTCAAGCATTCGAAATCAAACAGACTTTTGGGCAAATACCAGATTTCTGCAGGACAGCAACTCTGACCACAACTCAACCAGTAAAACAAAAAAAAACACACAATGCCTTTCCTTTAAAATCCCCAAATTTCCCCTGAGCCAGTTTCTTTGAAGGGTTCATTTGAAAGGTTGACAATAAGCAAACTAATGCTCTCAGGAAACTAAGTGGATCTGGACTGGAACCACAGGTTAAGTGCAAAAATGTGTCCCTGGATGTTTGTACTTAGGTTAGAAAACTGTCTTTGTCTTATAAAAACATGATAAAAGTAAAGTGTAAAAAGAAGAAGAACAACTGGTGTGGAGCGAGTTCAAATTAGACTATATAATGAAAAATGATTGTAGGTGATGTGCTGTCTTCTCCTTTCTTAAGTGATGTCAGACATTCCTGTTAATTACAGTTTATTGTAACACATAAGTAGATTAAGAAGATGATTTGATCTGCAACAATTTGTCAAAATAACAGAACGAAAGAGAAAACAGACTGTACAGATACAGTCATCGTCTGGCAGATAAAAGGTATAAGAACAATTCCTACCTTTGTAGTTGATCTTAAAACCTATAGACCCAACGCTCTCATCTGACTGTAGGTGGAGCCACATCTGGTGAGTCATACTGACAATCAGGTCAGGGACGAAGCTACCAGACAGGCTGAAACACAGAAAGAAAAACGATTAATATTATTGACGAGTTGCCATTTCATTTATTTATTTCTCAGAAGCTCAAGTCAAATGAACTTTTATGAGAATATTAAAACAATTTGAAAACCCGTGAGAACAAGACTGTTTACATATGGACGTCCTTTCACAACACGACTTATTATTCTTTTGTGCATCACTGAAGTGCACCTGACGTGCTATCAGCCCAAATAAATCAAGTGGAATAAGTGATAAAGACGGGGAATTTCATTAATAACATTCCCAACAAACACTAGAAAATGTAATGTTCAAAGATCCTGCGGGTGAACTTAATTTAATTGCTATTTTAAAAAATGTAATACACTTTATTTAAAATTCCAACACCAAGGATAATTGCCTTCAGGAAAGGTTTGGATAAATAATGCAGTTATCAAATGTAGAATCTGCCACCTCTGATTCACAGAATAATAATGCAGTGGAGGCAAGTTTATATATTTATAAATCCCTAAATCACAAAGTTTCCCTCTGGGCCATTTATGATGCCCTGTATCCCAGGAGAATAAAACAAACTTCATAAAGAAGCAGTTTTATTTTTCAATATGAGACACAGCCGGGGGCCAAGGAGAGGTTCATACTTACACTTGCAATATAGTTGTAGGGTCTCCAACCTCACCTCCATCCCCTATGGTCAGAGTGTCATAGGCTATCTCCAGGTCAAACTCCTCAAAGTTGATCTGGATCACCTACAGAAACACACACACAAATACAAATTCAAATACATCAACTACAAATCAACTGAAGGAGACTGAAAACTGAAAAACAGAGAATTAACAAAGAAATATTCAAACTGTTTGTTTAAATGTGATCTCAAAGTCTGTCGTGATCGAGAAATAATGGGTAAAAAATACAAACATTTACAGAAATACAAATTACTATGTTCCAAAAATTCCCATTAAAAAAATAAACTCTGTACTGACAATTGATTCAAATCTGTTGTAAGTTTTCAAATGTGCTGCACATCACAAAGAGAATCAGACAACGGTGACCAAACTCAGACCATTAGAGAGCAGTAAAGCAGTGAATGCCTTTTTCTTTTTTTTCTTTTAGTAATTGCTCAAACTAAAAACACAAAAACAAGGTTCCTATAACCTGCTAACAATTCTTATTTTCACAAAGATCTCGCCATCCAACAACCACAACAACTATTATGTGAAGATTTTCACCTCTGACCGTGATGAATTGTATTATTATAATTATAGGCCAAAGGTCTAATGAGAAATTACATTAATGAATACATGGCATGCTGTGGTCAAAATTTAATTAATCAGAGTGTGCGAACGGCAGACGAAGATGATCGGCACCTTGTGCACCACACGCATAAAGCTGGCAGAATCAGCACGAGACTCACAGCTCAGATCAGGAATCATTAAACCAACACTTTCTGTTTTATCTAAGAACAGAGAGAAAGACATTTGGCAGAGGAGAAAAGAGAAAATGAAGACAGGAGTGGGGGAAAAAAGGAGATACGAGGGACAAGAGGGAACTGATTTGACTCTTAAAGAGGAGATTGAAACCTCATTCTCAAATTTCAGATTTTCTGATTCAATATACTGAACAAGGACTTAAATAAAACTAAAGAAATGGGATGGTTGCTGGGGCTTCCTGAGATCCTGAATACTGACCTGAGGTATTTCAGGGACATGGTTCTATTGGGAGTGTATTGATGAAAAATGCCACACCTAATATTTAGTTTGGTTCACTTTTAGACTGACACAGAGAAGATGGTGAGCAGGGAGGAAATAAGATGGAGAAAGATGAAAACTCAGCTTCTCCATCAGCCAGGAACCAAAATGAAAATGAAACCACCTGAGCCACCAGTCACCATGATACAGTATATAAATACATAACTACACTCCTGTGACCTTATATCGATGTGTGCCTCCACCTCCTCACTGTTATCTTTAGTTTGATGAATAGAACATGTGCATTTCTCACTGAAATCATCTTACAATCACCCTAAAGTTTGATAAGACATTTAGAAAATAAATTAAAATATGTCAATGTCCTTCTGAAAAAAAGTCACAGCCACTATAAAGTCAGTCCTTCTGAAAAAAAGTCACAGCCACTAAACATCTAGATCTTTATCTATGTATTCATTTTTACAATTTTATCTAAGTTTCTAGATCTATTTATTCATTTTTACAATTTTATCTAAGTTATGTCAAATACTGTCCTAAACCCTGCAGACAGTGCTCACTCTTTAACTCCTTTTTTTTTTTTTTAATTAATGCTGGCCAAAGGTAGGAATGAGAAGAAGAAATGCCTGCAGAGACAGAGGTGAAGCGTACTCCACGTGAAGTTCAACTACTGTTGTTGCAGTATCTGACTTCAGTAAGGAAGATGGACATCAGAGACAACCTGATGTGACTGGAAAAGACTTAAGTAAAGAGGGAGGAGGAGGAGGAGGAGGAAGGGAGGGGGAGGAAGTGAAGGAAGCTCTGTCCAGATGAAGCTCTGATCCGCCCATTGCTCACACTGCTGACTCAGTCTTATCAGCATGTAAGACAGCAGATTGGATTAAAGCATTACCTACAAACCTGCTAACCTTTCCCTGGCGAGTGCGCACACATAAACCACACACGATCGGTGACAAAGAGTCGCAGCAAAAGTCCCACACTCACAGACTGGATTGAGATGAATGTGTCTACTTTTGTGATTAGACAGTAACCGTTTTTACATATATCATATCATCCCGTTGAGCCCCAGTTCCGTCCTTCAACAGCAAATCATGTTTGACAATAAATAACCCCGAACCACAGCTTGGTAACGGCTGCTTTTACACATATCCTTTTATGATTTCTTGTGGCAGCGACGTTTTAGTAAATTTATGTTTCGTACGCTCACTACTTATCTCAGGAGATTCTGCAGATACAACGCATAATTCATGCACTTGCAGAGATTGTGGTATAAATAGCAGAGCTGATGATTAAAACGGGGGACTCAGACGTGGATTTAGCCTTACATGTGAGTCTGATTTATTCCCTTCAGGAAATGACACGGTAAACACAGTAATAGGTGAATGAAGGGTATTCAAAACACTGAGTGAGTTTTCGGTCCCCATTTCAAAACTTTGCGTTTCATGTTGTCTAGTTTGCCCGACCAGAGATGCATTAATATGTGACACTGCACTGCTTCTTGACTCAAAGGTATTTTCAAAGGTGTGTTACTTAGTGGCAGTGGTGAGTGGATGGCTGGCTACTAAAGGTGCCATTCATCTCTGTGTCTAAAGAGAGAAATGTTCCCTCTGCGGAAACTGCTTGCTGCTGGCTTTTATTTGAACGCTCCGTGATGTGTATTCCCTTTTTTGTTTTGCACAAAATATGAAAAATGAAGACTCCATAACAAAAAAAAAAAAACCTTGGAAGTACACACCCAGGGCATCAAGAAATAAACTGAATAGATAAAGTGAAAGTAAAGGAAGAAAAAAAGGTTAAATAGTGTCAGGGTAAGAAGCAGCTGAAGTAAATTGCTGGAAACCATGTCTGCTATGACATGTGTACCCAGCTAATGGAAATGATACACTTAATAATACACAGAGTTTCCCACACACTGCAGGAAGGAAAACAAAAGATTTATGGGAGATTTATTTCTATTTCTAGGGAGCCAAAATGAAAAAAGAGAATAATGTCACCAGTATTTCCCTAAAATTGGACTCAGTATAGATGATAGTAAATAATAACAATAATTCTGAAATAATAATAATATTAGAATTACCAGCTAACACTGCTTTATTCAAGTAGTTATTCTTGCTGTTCAGATATTAAAAACAAAAAGGTGTTATAGAAAATAAATTAAAAAGATTTGTGAAATTAACTTAAAAAAGTGTAGTTACTTTGTAAGGAGGTGTCGAGTAATTAAGTGTAGTTACTTTGTAAGGAGGTGTCAGAAGTACAAGACGGAAAAATTGAAATCATCAACTTTTTTTTCTTCGGGTTTGAAACTGAAACAAATCAATTGTTCAACAGGTTTATCAAACAGGCTAAGCTAATAACAAAGTTAGCAGAGAAGGAGAGGAAAGGTCACGTCCAATGCCACTTGGTTACAATCCCCTGGCCCCTGGTAATGAGGGAGGGAAACACAGCAGGCGTGTTTGATCATGCACTTTATAAAGAAGGAGGCTCTGCTGTGTCCACCAGTGGACTGCAGTCCAACTCCTATCCATCCAATAAAGAACAGACTAATGCCATATCAGCAGAGTTCACACAGCATTAAACACAGCCAGAATATAACAGCATTAAACTGAGGTTTTGTGTGTGTGTGTGTGTTCCTGTTGGTGTGTGTGATAAATGAAACTGACCACTCTACATATTTCTCCTCTCCTCTAATTGGTTGGTGTTCTTGCAAACATCCATCTCTCCCCCCCCCCCCCCCCCCCCCATTCTTTCTCCCCTTCTCACTGTCACCCTCCGTCTCACTCTTCTAATTGGCCACGGCACTTCCTCCTTCCATCCATCTATGGCTCCTAGCCAATGAGGCGACGGAATTGGATTTCTGCTTGATAAAAGACTTCTTTTAGGTTGTTGTGGGGGACAATGAAAGGGGGGGAAGGGGGCGCTCCAGTATGTAACGCCTGAGCTGTAACAAGATCCAGGGATACCTTTGCAGATGCAATTACTGTTGAGAATTTTCAGAGCCACCAGGTGAACAACATTCTCACTAGAAGTAAAGGCTGGGCACAGACAGGCTGGGCTTATAACAGATTGTCTGTGACAGCGTTGTAGTAAACCTCCAGCCTCTTGCTCGCTCTCCTTGAACGTGCTACTGCCAAGGCGGTGTAAGTTATAAGCCACCGTGAGAAGAGCCAGGCTTCAGCTGAAGGAGACTGATGGTGCACGGCTGTTGCAACTTAGGTCTTTTTTTTTCCCCCTCACTTTTGTATCATTGAGCCGACTCTGCTTGGTGTCTGTTCTCAGGGCCTTGCGCTGCACATGGACCCATGGGAAAGCCGATGCATGGCTTTCACTGTTGCTATGCAACAATGGTGTCCTGAAAAACACATTTGAATTCCATTGCTCTTCGGCTGGATGTTTAGTATTTTTTAACCTGAGCCCTTAAAATGTGCTTCGCTGTTTGTCCTGTCAAGAAGATGCAGAGCCACAGGGTTCTACTGACAGTGAGGCAGTGCAGCCATGTTGGGTAAGTGGCTTTACAGTGTAAATGTCATTCTGTAGTACAGAAAATTACATGAAATTACCCTTTATTTAACCAGGATTAAAACTAACCAAGATCCTGACCAAAAAAGGTCACAGTATATTTATACATTTAGACAAACCCATATCATACGAAAACATTCTTTTTGCCTATGATGCCTGGGTGTTTTTTGAGGTAATGTCTCAATTATTCATATCAATTTCTATGAATAGAACATGGTAATTCTTCTTAAACTGTGATTTCCTTTGGAAAAAAACATAAGCGAGAGCACAACAAATACACTAACAACCACTTATAAAATCATTTTCAGTCCCATTAAAGTAGAAATTTCAGTCTTTGAACCAGTGAAGCTCGTTCGGTCTTTCCCCAAGGCTTCACTTTGCAACAATAGTGCACAGAAACATACAAACAGTCTAATTTCTAACATAAGGTTTATGACAATGAATAATATTAGCCCTCCAATCATATTTTTTTTCTCAAGGTTGACCAAGAAGTAGAGAAAATGGATTGGCTCCAAAGGCCTCAATCTGCCAAAACTAGAGCAATATCATCAGAGAAACTACTGAATCCCATTAACACTTAACCTGGAAGGAAGTAAGAGCAGAGGGGGGAGGAGGGGTAAGGCTAGAGAGAGAGAGATGAAGGAAGGAACGGACTGAAGAAAACCACGGAGCATCTACTTTTACAGTACAATTAAAAATATTCATAAATGTTGGGGATGTGTCATACTGAATGTCGTTGAGATAAAAGTAGTTCTTGGTTATGATGGAGACTCAGAGAGAAACAGAGAGAGAGTCTGTGTCATGTGACATGAGAACCGAGGTAAAAGGGAGAGCGGGATGAGATAGTTAGAGTCCAGTCTAAGTCGTAAAAGGCTGATGTTCTGCTCGTGGGCGAAGCCACATTATGTGAGACCTTGGCCTCATTCTTAATGTGTTGTCTCGCTTTCATCACTCTCACCCCACTTCCTCACACCTTCCCCCTTCCTCCCCTTTACACTCTCCCTCTCTGAAACCATTTGGTGTTGTGGTGTGTGTGTGTTTATTTGTTGTCTCCTGCCCAGGGGATCAATTGACCACTCACCTGGCCACTAAACGCCCCCCCCTCCTCATTCCCTCATCAGCCCTGCTAATTGAGGACAGCTTATTACCGCCAGTGCAGCAGCCCATCAGAGCTGCTCGACGCTCCCACTCTCCTACAGCCATTCTTTGCTTGTTAACTGCTGTTTACCTGCCAATTCCCCACTGTTTGTTTGCCTGTGCCACCTGCACAACATAAGCCTGCTTTTAGACCTTGTGAATTACATTTTTTTTTCCCCATCGCCAGGAAGAGGAATGTGAACTCCTGAAACCTTAAGCCATATCTATCGCAGCACCACAACATCCCCGAGGTACAGCCGTGTCTCAAAAGTGTTTTCAGTTTCAAGTACAAAGTTGTTCAGCAAACGGCCCCTTCTCTTGAAGTACTACTCCACAACAACTAGAAGTTCAATTTCTTTCAAATGAACTGACAAAGTTCCTCGGCGTAGAACTTTAAATAACGCCTAATAAAGAGCATCCCACTGAAAGATTGATCCCAATAAATTCCTGGATATTAAAGTGTATTTGTTTAAATCCAGACAGAAATCAGCGGAGACACTGATCTGACGGCTCTGACTGCACGTTCATGAGTAAGATTAGGATTAAATAACAGGGATGAGAACTGTATGGTTTTTATGATGGACGTGGTCACTGCTGCGCAACTTATCTCTCTAAATATAAAACTTGATATGTACGTTTTTATTGGTTTGACAAAGTACCTAAAAAGGAGGAACTTTTGTCTGTTCAATGTGGTTTTAATGAATGTTGCTGAAGTCTATTGTACGCTCCTCAAAATAAATGTTCACAATAATCTAGTCAGTTAATGTAAAACACGGCGATCTCTTATTTGATGCAGCATCGCGCCACAATGTTTCAACGAAGCACGACTCCATCATATTACAGGAACGTCTTGTAAATAAGATACAAAGAAAAAAGAGGAAAAGGACATAAATCACAAATATAGGTTTCACATAAATGCTCTCTCTCTCTTTCTCTGTCTGTCTCTCTCTCACTCACACACACAGTGTCGAGGCTCATTATTATTGTAGCCTTCAACAGTCCCATACACAGTGTAGCCTTCAACAGAGGATGTAGCGCTGCAGGCCACAGACCACAGGCCTTGGGCAGTGTCAGTGAGAGTTGTGGTCCAGGTCTGGGTCTCAGTCATGTAGCGTCCAACCAGATTTGTTTGCCGCGTATCACTGTGTGGACATTCAGGAAGTGCTAATTCATTACATATTTCGGTTGTAAACATTTTTTTCAGGAGCATTAGTCAATGAGCTGCTACAGGGATGTTTTCAGGTGTGTAGCTGTGTGTGTGTGTGTGTGTTTGTGCAGTGATGTCGTGGTGCTAACGCAGGTGTTGCCATTGACGACAGCGCGGCCACCGCACTGAGAGGAATGAGGACGTGTCGCCTGAATACCAATCAGGACTCTCCTGGGACTAAATGTGACAAATCACAGGCACCGATCTGACCTCCAGGCTTTCACTGCAACCTCTGCTAGATTAACCAATGGCATGAATTATCATCAACACATTTGTAATGTTGTTAAAAAAAATGTATCCTGGTTAAACTGTAAAAAAAAACCCTCTGAACACTGCTGCGGTGTATCAATTAGACTACCGTAGATTGAATGCATAAAACTGAAATGGTGCAGAGCCACGGAGCCGGTTGTTGACGTGCCAGAACTGCTGTGACTAATGTAGTATTTCAGAAGCGACACTTCAACCTCATCTTTTAGCGGTTGGATTTGGATTCACTTTTTTTTTGAGTTATGGTTGCTTGGCATTTAGCTCGGACATCAATGCAAAGAAGTAAGTCTTACATTGGCCTTTGGTGCAGTAAAACACTAGTTCAAAACTATCAATAATAAACTCACGATGCTCAGATCAACAGATAGAATTAAATGAGATTTTTTTTTAAAGAAAGAATTTACAGTATTTTAAAAAATGTATCTAATGAATTAAAGGACATGTGACGTGTTTATCACTGTGGATCCTGTTTTATGAAATTGCAATGATTGACATATGTTTCTCAATTAAAATATGATTGGCAGCCAAATATAAATATGAATATGAATAAAAAAACAAACTACAAAATAGTCAACATTTGATATAAATATGAATATGAATCAAAAAACAAACTACAAAATAGTCAACATTCTAACTGGCTAGCTTTACTGTCTGCCTGTACCAGGACTGTCATAGTTAAGATTAGAACTTGTGCTTGAAGCAACATGTTTGCATTGAGGGTGTTGATTTTAAAAGCTGTGCTGACAAGAAAACTATTTCCTATACAATTTGGGGAAATAGTTTTTTTTCTCCTAGTGGCAGCTGTCACCTTGTACCATTTACTAAACCTGGCAGTGGCAGAGAAAAGAAGAAAAAAAAAAGTTTACCTTATTGGGATTTGAAGCAGTGATTATCCACACACACTGTGCATTGCTCTCATATTGAATGGGGAAGTTAGGTGACGTGAAGGTTCCGGAGGGACCTTGGAGGTTGCTGCCGCACGTCTTCACTGTAAACACAAGAAAATAGGGTCATTGTTATAAGCAAGGACTGTAGACTAAGATATGGATGACAGGACGAACCCTGGGAAACAAGGCTCCCAACCACAATTAAAAGTGACAATACTGGAAGGATTGAGATGGACAAAAAACAAATGCGTATAGACAGGAAGGAGAGAAGAAAGGACAGAAGAGAAAAGAAGAGAAGAGGAAAAATAGATGTTATTGATAGTGTCAACATCTCCCTGGGTAGAAGTGCTTAATTGGAAGCTATTGGCTGTGAAATACCACAGGATTAGCCCGAGTTACAGCACTGACACATCCAGACACCACAAGGAGACTCACTCCTAAAATCTATCCAGCAAAGTAATAATAACATTCAACCTATATCAAAAAAAAAAAATCACAGATCAACAGGTTGACTCGGTAATCCTAGCTTGACCTGTATTTACAGAGACAACAAAGCACAGTCGTTTTATTAATATGTACATAGAAAATAAACATTTTTGAAATTGAAAACAATTGCAGCACAAAGCTAAAATAGCATTATCTTTTGCCTTTAAGTTTTACAAGCATCAGACACAGTGGTAGCAGTTAACAAACTGAACTGACAAATTGTCTCCACATGCTCCTCACTACGTAGAAAAATAAAAACTAAAAATAATAAAACATTTGCTAATTGGCCAATCTGAGCTACTACTGTTACTGGAGCTTGATTTCAACAGGTATTTAAATCAACCCTGTGTCAGAATCTACACTGAGACTCACAAAAGGCTGCTGTAAACGACACATGCTACTTGTGTGATAAACCAACTAAGCCTTCATTAGACGGTGTGTACTGACTAGATCGGTTATAGAGAACCTGCTTGTCTGTCCTTGGTTCGTCCTGTTAAGAGTTTGGAGGTAATTTTCTGGTTGATTTGAAGCGGCGTTTGTTCCTTAATTAGTTTGTTCAATGGTGGGGACACGAAGAGTTACACACACGCAGACAAACACACACAACGCAAACCCTGACATGCACCTGTTTTACAGACACATGTGCACTATCGTTCAGAGGACACATTTACATCCATTAACAACACTCTTGCTCATACTCATCATTAGTGGTTTCACACCACTGTGCGCCTGTGTAACACATACCAACAGAGGGATATCAATTTACACTTCAACCATCACACACTGAACTGAGATTGTCCCTAAAAGGGAGTGGTAAACCACTCACCCCCCCCCCCTTAGGTCCCACCCCCGATTTGTATAAAATGATTAAACAGGCCAAATTAAACACATACTGTCTGGGCATACAAGACAGTGATGAAGGTGCAATCAGAGTGACAGATGGGTTCAGTGTAGGGGGGTTGAGAATGACCAGGATAGATGACCAGGATAAGAAAAACTAAAAGACCAACCATCTCAGGAGATAACTAATGTGGTGTGTGCGTCTCCCTCCACGGCTCCCTGTCAGTTGGATTTCTGCCTGACTTCCTCCTGACTGAATGCCATTTGTTTAGTTCTCTTCTTTTTTTTGCTAATTCTTAATGCATCTCCAGATGACCTTCTCCTCTGCTGAGCACACTGCAAATTACACAGTGACAGATACATGGCGATGAAGTGGCCGTCCTGTGGGACGCACGTGTCAAATGATTTATTTGCACGTCTCAAACAACACCAGTGCATCTTGGTAACTCTGGTATGTGTGTGTGTGTGCACATTGACAGCTCAATCAGCGTGGCCTGAACGAATGGCCGGCCTCATCGACGAGCCCGCAGCAGTATGGGCACGGCGTTGCTATAGCGATAGTGCAGAGAGAGTTATCACCAGAATTACCAGAGGAGCTTACATCCCATAATTTATATTAAACTCCATCCGTCTCTGAGCACGCGTCTGTCTGTCCCTTACTCAATCTTAAATTTCAAAGCTTTTCATTCACATTGTCCTGGACCCTCTCCCAGCCATTGTCTGTGCCTCACCATCCACATGACACTCCATCATCTGTCCTCCTTCATCTCTACCTACTTTTTTTCTGCCTCCTGTGTCTTTGGTATTATTGAGATAAACATTACTGCATTCAAAATTAAATCCCTGAACATTTTTCATGTTAATTACACATGCATAATGAATTAAAATGTTTTTATGTTAATGACATTTCACAAAACACACATCACACAAAATGATGGATTATTGGCAATTTGCAGCAGCTCTATATAGATTAAATCCTGGTAAAGAAAGTAAACAATCTCTTAAATGGTCACTAGTAGGTGTGTTTACATTTAGAAATATGTACCAGTACTAGAACATTTTACTATTGTGAACCATTTTAAGGGAACTAAATGGTTCTTGGCTACCATGTGTTTTTTTTATATTTAAAGTCTATTCAATCCTTCCTTAAGGCTGTGGCCTCTCAGGTTGAAAGGGTTTTTGTTCAACCACAATGTTGTGTTTAGCTCATGTAATAACCAGATAAATCTTGCAACCTTGTAGGATGATGAGGTCACGAACACGTGGAACAAGGAGAGGCAGAAACTTTTTTCACAAAGTCAGGGAGATACTGAGTTTTTTATGAGGACGTGTCAGAACAAATGACCAAGAAAGGTCTGTTTCTGCCGCAAGAGCTTGAAGAATTTAGTCACTGTGTTGCAGAAGCTTCCCAAAAAAATGTTATTGAAAAGTGTTATTTATGTAGTTTGAAATTGATTTCAAACACTGACCCTGTCTGTCAACGTGATTAACTCCTCACTTATTCTCTCTCTCTCTCTGTTTTTATACCGGCTCACAATATAGAGGGCATAAAGCCAAATGAGCCTTACTAATGAGTAAAGTGATAATGAAGTCTAGATTAAATTAAAAACTTTGATGAAGTCTCTCTGCTGCTAACGGCACGTAAAAAGACTGCGAGATGTGAGATTTACTTAATGCTCGAGGTCAAAACAGAGAAAACAATTATTACAGTAGTATCTGTGTGGATCATCACTTTTTCATTTTCAACGTATCCACTGGGTCTCCTCAATAATACTTTTTCTTTTCCACTCTCATTGCAACACACATACACAATCACAAATACACCATTGGGAGATATTCCAAAAAAACAAAATGATGTTCTGAGCATGAATCACATTTAAAAAAAAAAAAAAAAGCTGTCGCTCCAACGCCCTTGTTCGTAGTTCGTCAAAGTTCAGTTTTATGGCTGGGGAGCGTGGATGACACGCCCCATAAATACAGGAAAGGATTCTCTGGGGAACATTTCTGGATATGACATTAATCCCTGCATTATAACAGTCGGTGCTGTTTCTCTATGCCAGTGTTGTAGAAACTTATAATGTGTCCCACAATCTGATGTGGGCCTGAGACAGAAAGTCTGTGACTCAGCATGTTTTTACAGCACAGTCCTCCTGGTGCCTCTGCCAGTGTGAAGAAAGAGAGGTTTAGTTCTACAGTAGCAGCAGCAGAGAAACACAGAGTCGAGCATGAAGCACCACTAAAATCAGATGTGAGAATGAGAGAGGCTTATCACGTCAAAATATATAGTTCATTTTGCAAGACATGAGTAGGAAACGTCTAGCTAAAAACTGGGGGAGTAGATAGGGCAAGATTGAGGATAGCTAAAAAATGACTAAAGGCTACATAAAAAAAAAAAATTCGCAGAAAGATTTTGACAAATACGTTTCCAAATTAGGAGAAACTGCCTCCGAGGAAGACCAGAATATCTGTAAGTTGGCCAAATAGTGAAAGTTACACTTCAGAAATATAGATCTTGTCTGGAGAAACTATATCTTTTGAACTTCAAATTCTATTAAAAATATGTAATGTTTTGAATAATGAAACTTCAGGATTGGACTTATTTAAGAGATTTCATTAAATATAATTAAAGCAATGCATGAATAAAACAAAGACGTGTAATTAATGTTTCCTTATTTATATAATTAATCTTTCCTGTTAACAGACGTAAAAATGAATGAGCTACAGTGAACAAGGTCCTCAAGGCCATATTTTGAAACAACTTCCTGGAGGCTGACTTCTACTTCCTGTCTGTTACATTGAGCTCGAGTTCACTGTTTTTTCAGGTAAGTTAAGAAAATTAGAGCGCAAATGGATAACAGGTACGTTAAGAAAATTAGAGCGCAAATGGATATTCCACTGTCGATAAATATTCTATAAGAAAAAAAAAGTTTGGGGTAAAAACTTTGAACTTTGAAGTGTTGATTGTGAGTCTGGGCTGATGTTTTTGACTGGACACCACAGGAAGAGCCAAAGTGGTCGTTTTTGAACGACTGTCTACAGGAGCAGACACATTGACCAATGGACACTGAGGATGATTGATGACATCATTAGGCTGGCACGGCACGTTCCAACAGCCCCTCAGTCGGGCGAGATTTCTAATGGCCACAGACACACACACACGTGCAGATACACACACGGTGTGATGGAAACTTTCTAGTTGTACAGAGCTCTCTTATATACCTGCCTGTCTTTGTGTGTGTGTCCATCAGGTTGACATAGAGCAGCCTCAGTTAAGTCAGTATATACAGTCTGAACAACTCAGAACTCACACACTTACACACACACAGAGGGAG